>NW_027495495.1:0-63934 GCF_021521415.1 Bidens hawaiensis
AAAATAGGTGTTCCAATGGCAAAAAACAGGAAGAATATATCTAGCAGGGGAAATATCACTTGTTGTGGGATTAGTCATTTGGATAACATCACTTCCACAAGTGAGAAGAAAAAAATTTGAAATATTTTACTACACACACCACTTATATATCATCTTCATAGTATTCTTCTTGTTTCATACCGGAGACCGTCACTTCTACATGGTGTTGCCTGCCATTTTAATTTTCGCCATCGAGAGGTTACTTAGAATAATACAGTCGAGGCCTGAAACGTGCATTCTTTCTGCTCGGATCTTTCCATCGAAAGCAATTGAAGTTATACTGCCAAAGGACCCAAGTAAGATTCCTTGAGTTGTCACTTGTTTACTTATTATATCGAGGCAACGGATTAACAGTCATTACAAGATGGCTTTTTGTCCAGTTTGGGTCATTCAGTAAATCTACTAAGCGTGTAAAAAATGACGAGTTGTTTGTTAACGTGACATGTTATTCGTCATACAAACCACTAGTTTTGTAAAAACTAAGCTGAAAAAATGAAAATAACTTATCTTAATCTATAATGAAATGTGTTATGTAGGTTTGAAGTACACACCAACAAGCATAATCTTCATAAAGATACCAAGTATTTCCAAATTTCAATGGCATTCTTTTAGTGTAGCTTCAAGCTCCTTGGTTGATGATGATACAATGTGTATAATCATAAAATGTGATGGATCATGGACAAATTCTCTTTATGACCTAATCCAGGGAATGCCTATTAATGGGCCCGATCAAAGAGCCCAAAGATGCATTCCGGTTTCAGTTGAAGGCCCGTATGGGCCCGCGTCAACCGACTTCCTAAGGTACATAAAATAATCATCCATTAGTAAAGATTTGAGCAGGGCCCTACCCCAGAGCTCGATGGCCTTCGTGGGCCTTGGACGAGTTATATAAATAGACCTCAAAATATATTAAAATAAATCAAATATTGATATAATATATTGATATATTAAAAGAAATTAAATACTTATGGGCCTCTAATCTTGATAGGTCTTGCACAATTGTCTAACTTGTACATGCTCTAAGCCGGCCCTGAATTTGAGTATGCGCGGGTTGGACACATTGGGTGATGTGTCCAAACAGTCTGGATCAAGTTAACCCTAAACAAATTTATGGTCTATTACTCCTATTCAACCGATTTGAAGCAAAACATAACCTGAATCGGCCCATTTTTTAAAATGTGGGCAAAACAGCCACCTCTGTCGTCCTGTTTTTCTTTCTTCCACTTAACTTTAAAAATGTAAAAAGAAAACTAGCGTTCCAAATATTGACGATCCTATTCAACCCGTAAGAGGTAAACCATAATCCGAATCGACCTGTTTATAAGAAAATGGGCCGAAAATGCCACCTATGTTATCTTGTATTTTACTTATGTTTAACTTCAAATCATTATGCTTTCAGCAAATATGATAGTCTGCTTCTAGTCGCCGGCGGGATCGGCGTGACTCCATTTTTGAGCATATTGCAAGAAATTTCTTCTACTAAGAGAAACAATTTCCCAACAAAAATACAACTTGTTTATATCATGAAGAAAAGCAACAATATCAGTATTCTAAATTCCATCCTACCTCTTCTTACCAACAAAAATCCAAAGAATTTAATCTCAAGTTGAAAGTTTATGTGACCCAAGAAACACAATCGGGCGCAACGATTGGTGATATGATACGCGAGTTTTCTCAAGTCGAAACGGTTAACTTTGAAACGGAACGTATAAGTTACTCACCAAATGGCCATGGGAGCCCGATTTTGAAGGCTGTTATTATCGGGTTCACCTCGCTTTTGTTTTTTGTTCTTTTGGTTACTTTTAGCCATGTTTTCTTGCCTTGGCCTAAGAAAGGTTCTACGAAAGAAAAAAACGCATCATCGTTCGTTGATCTTATTGTTATGTTGGCTTTCATTTTGTCCATCGTTGTCGGCGTGATGGTGTACTCGGTTTTGAGGTTAAAAAGTTTGAGGAAACAACATTTGATGGATTTTAAGAATAAAGGAAAAGAAATGAATGCAAGTTCCTTGCAGTCAAACCGAAATCTTGATGAACATGAAGTACATTTTGGAGCAAGACCGAATTTCCATGGTATGTTTTCTTGTTATATGTTTTTTTACTTATGAACGGGTTTTTCAGATTGTGTTTTATCTTAAAACGGGTCAAGTAGAGAAATTTATTCATAAAAAGGGTCAAATGGGCCAAACGGGCTCATCTCAACCTAACCCATTTTGACCCGTTACGGCGTGACCTAACAAATCTATATTTACACCTCTACTTACAATTCAACAAGTTTTAAAACCGGTATGTTCAATAAACTAATCATGTAACGCGTAAATTTTTGCAGATATATTTTCAAACTTCCCAAACGAAACGGGTGGGTCCTATGTGGGGGTGTTGGTATGTGGGCCCGAAAAGATGAAGGAATCAGTAGCTTCAATTTGCAGGCTAAGTTCTCAAGGTTCCATCAAAACAAAGAAGCCATACTTCAATTTTCACTCACTAAACTTTACTCTCTAGGAATGTATGTATGTATGTTTGGTTGCAACTTGCAAATATAAAAGTTAGCTTGTTTTGCTTTCCATAACTGTTCTTGTTATTGTGCCCCGGGCCCAGACCTGACCCGACCCTAGAGGGCCTGGTTTTCGGTTAATGGCTGGACCCAAAGGTTATAGTTAAGGCCCACAATCTGATGAGGAACATGTCATGGGCTGGCCCAGTTAGCATGATATAGACACACATGACATAACTAATTAAAAAGATTTGTAAAAGTAAATTATTAATAAAATCTTATATGTTATAAACAATTTAGGATGCCGGTAAAATGTAAATATTTGAACACATTGTGCTTGACTTGAGCCTTTTAGTTATTATTATTTTTTTTTAAGTTTTACCCATTTTTCCCGCTAAACATAACCCAAACCGACCTATTTGTTATAAACGAGTCGAAATTGACTCATCTACAATATTGCAAGAAAACAATACAAATTTGTAAGAAAATAATACAAAATCAATATATATTGACATAATAAACAAAAATACCATTCAGATTGTCCTACTTGCTATATTGCTTGTATGTTGTATCAACAAGTAAAATATAACACAACAGAAGGTGCTGTATACTTACAACCGAAGCGGCGGCAATGACAGTGGTTGTGACACCCGGTAATTTCCCAATCCCATAAACCAAGTAATCAACCTAATTATTAGGTAATTATGTTGTATGCGCCCTGCGCGAGCGCGCCATGTTAGAACCAGCGCGTGCATATGTTGTATGCACCCTGCGCGAGCGCGCCATGTTAGAATCAGCGCGTGCATATGTTGTATGCACCCTGCACGAGCGCGCCATGTTAGAATCAGCGCGGGCATATGTTATATGCGCCATGCGCGAATGTTTTGGCTTTATGTTTTCATAACTTAATTTCATAGTGTCTAATGGGTTGACCACCCCGCTTGATGCTAAGGCGGGTGCATCCCAAATCATTTATGCGCGTGTGGAAAGGGAACTAACCTCCCCGCATGGCGGGAACATTGAGAGCTAGTTTGTCTGAAGCTCCAGGATGGAATTGACTTCAACATAACTGATCACTATGTTGAAATACCAAGGCCTCATGGAGAATCTACAAATGAAACTCAACGTCCCTGACTGCGAGAAGGTTACACACCTACCCGCAGCAAAGAAATAGCCTACACGCAGAAGGCTATACGCGCAAGGCTACACGCACAAAACACTTAGTCTATTTCTCAAATGTATGGGGATTTCCCCCGCCCAGAAGGAACCAGTTACGTGTTTCAGAGATTTTTACCTTTTGACTGAACACTGACAACAGTACCAGGAAAAGTATACTGTAACACGAAATGTCAGCTGTCAGCCATACCTACTCCCACCAACCACAGTCCTGCATGTCCTGTCAAAATCAATCAGAATCTTTCTAACCACTCCCTAGGACCAATCACCTCCATTCTTTTAAATTTATAATAATAATTTCCATACTTTATCATCATTACACCTAGATATGAAAGGATTTCAACCCCCTAAAGCAAGGGATTGTGTTCCCTTGAGTTTGCCTATAAATATGTAACCTAAATTATCACCCAAACACACTACAAACTCTTAAAACTGCAAATCAGCATCCGTTTCATTTCCGTTCCTGTACTAGGTAAGCCGAGATTATAACCTTGAGATCTACTTTCCAACCCTTATATTCTCCGATTTCTTGATCATAATATATGTATTTCTTGTTATTTAATCATATTCTAGACTTTCAATTTCGAGCCTAACACCAAGAAACCTGAATCTCGATTAGTCTCTTAACAAGAACCACAGGTGAGTCTCACAGCCCCTATTTTCACTATTTTCACTGTTTTAAACTGTTTTCGGGGCGAGGGACACGTACCTAAATTATGTTTTATCATGGTACTCTTACAAGTAATGCAAGCGATTATGTGTTTAAATTATGTTTCTTTATGGAATATTTTTCGAGCAATGCAAACGGTTATCTATGGTTTTCGATGTGAGTGCGATACGAGTAAGTGATCACTTTACCATTGGAACTCTAAGGATAGGGACTGCTGGTTTGATCAACCCACTCGTAGGGGTCGCACCTCTTTGCATGGACGAGTGCCTAGTATGGTCATGGGGCAGTACTATGGGATTGAGCCCGCTCGTAGGGGTCGCACCTCTTTGCATGGACGAGCGCCTTGTTTTTCCGGCACAACGTCCGCGCGTAACCCGCGGGACGGTATTATTAATTCGCTCGTAGTGGCAGCGCCACTTTGCATAGACGAGCACGTTTTTCAGAGATGTCCGCGCGTAACCCGCGGGACGGTATTACTTTATTTTGCTCGTAGTGGCAGCGCCACTTTGCATAGACGAGCACGTTTTCCAGAAATGTTCGCGCGTAACCCGCGGAACGGTTTTATCAGGAATATGTTATCAGAACTATGTTTCAATACGAATTCACAAAGCATGTGTTTTATGATGTTATCAGAAATATGTTTTAGTATGGTTGTATCAAGATTATGATGCAATACGATTTATCAAGTTACTAAAACTTGTGAACTCACTCAGTTTATACTGATTCAAATGTTTTACGTGTCTTTCAGGAGACAACTAGGTAGCGCATGGAGTCACACATAGAGCACCTCACGCAGAACATCTAAAATTAGCTTTTTGGAAGATTTTGGTTCTATCCCTTCGACGCGCGCGGTTGTTCCCGCCACGTAAGGGGATATGGCGCGGAAATCTTCAATGATTTTCATACTTGGATGTTTTTATGTAATTCTAAACAATGTAATGTATTTTGTACTAGACATTTCATGCGCAATGGAAATTTTATTTTTCTTAAATGTTTGCAATGACCCGTGCTTGACTATCAATCCCCACTCGCGTGCGCCCGGCTGTTTCCGCCGTTTAGGGCCGGGTGTGACAGATTGGTATCAGAGCACTGGTTATAGCGAACTAGGAAAAGAAGTTTTAACCTAGACTATAACCGTAGGGGAATCGCATGAAATATTTTTCAAAGAATATTTTCAAAAAAAAAAAAAAAAAACACGCACTTAGGAACACGGGTCACACAATGTCTAGTGAACGTTAAGGATAAAAACACTATTTGCTCAGGGTACATGCGCTAAGTTTGTTATATTCTCTTTTTTTAAGAAAAACGAGAATGCCTCCAACCAGAGCCAAGGGAATTACCATGACACCCGAGGAACTCGCAGAAATAATCGCGCAGGCGATCGCGACACATGAGGCCAGCAAGGCCGAATCAAGTCAGGGTCGTCAAGAGACCGGAACCCCAGAACCCGAATCAGGAGCTTTGGACAAAGGATGCTCCTATAAGACATTTATGGCCTGTAAGCCTTGGCCATTCAAGGGCACAGAAGGGGCCATTGGGCTCTACAACTGGATCGACAAGATGGAGACAGTTCTCTCCATTAGTGGATGTAGTGAAAACCAAAAGGTCCTTTACGCGACCTGCATGTTCCAAGAAGCGGCCTCGTCTTGGTGGAAGCTCCAAGTGAAGACATTGGGCCGAGAAGTTGCTCTCCACAAGACCTGGGAGGAGCTGAAGGAAATGATGATGAGGAAGTTCTGCTCTCGCGCAGAAATTCAGAGTCTGCAGCAGGAATTCTGGAACCACACCATGGTCGGAACTGATATCGACGCCTACAACAACCGGTTCAACGAGCTTTGCCAGTTGGTGCCAGACATGGCAAACACGGAGGAAAAGAAGATCGAGAGGTATATCTTTGGGTTACCTTATGTTGTTAGGGTTCCGCTCAACGCCGCAGCGCCTCCAACCTTTGATGAGGCAGTAGCGCGGGCCATCACCCTTACAAGGGATACGGTCCGTGCGGGCATGTTAACTACGCGCGAAATCGAGCAGCGAACCTCTGATCCCAAGAGGAAGTGGAACTCTCACCACCGAGGGTCCGACTCCAAGCAGCCACCGTTCAAGAAGCAAGAGAGCGTAAGGGCTTACGCGATTCAAGCCGCGGAGCCACCGCGAAAAGGGTACAGCGGGCCTCGCCCATGGTGCAGCAGATGCAAGTATCACCACGAGGGTGAATGCGCAAGAATCGAATGCGCCAAATGTGGCAGACCAGGGCACAAGACGATGAATTGCCGTATCAGAGAAGCTGGAGCGAGCGACAACTGCTACGCATGCGGGAAGCCAGGGCATTTTAGTCGGGATTGCCCGCAAAAGGGAAACCAAGCTCGCGGGAGAGCTTTTGTGATCTGCGCGGGCGAAGCAAAAGAAGAGCCGAATGTAGTAACTGGTACGTTTCTACTTAACGACCATTTTGCATCTGTCTTATTTGATACTGGCGCTGACCTAAGTTTCATATCCACTGAGTTTAAAAACTCCCTAGGCCTAGCGACCAGTAGGCTAGACATACCTTATACTATAGAACTAGCCAATGGTAGGCAGATATGCGCAAACGAGAGGACTGAGCAATGTGTATTGGTCATGGGAGGTCACGGATTCAATATTAACTTGTTGCCAATAGACTTGGGAAGTTTTGACATTGTGGTAGGTATGGATTGGTTAGTCGAGAACCACGCGGAGGTTATTTGCCATGAGAAGCAGGTTCGGATCCCACTGTTGAGCGGAGAAACCTTGGTAATTCAAGGGGAAAGAAGTGGAGTTGTGACAAAACTCATTTCGTGTCTAAAGGCGCGCAAGTGCCTGAGGAAAGGATGCTACGCCTTCCTGGCGCACGTAGTAGAGAAGAAAGGAGATGAGCGAAAGATTGAAAACTTACCAGTGGTGCGCGAATTCCCAGAAGTTTTTCCTGAAGATTTGCCCGGATTACCGCCGCCGCGACAAGTCAAGTTTCGAATTGATTTGGTCCCAGGAGCTGCGCCAGTGGCTCGAGCGCCTTATCGATTAGCTCCATCTGAGATGCAAGAGCTATCCAACCAGTTGCAGGAACTATTGGATAAGGGTTTCATACGCCCAAGCTTTTCACCTTGGGGAGCTCCAGTACTGTTTGTAAAGAAGAAGGATGGTTCATTCAGAATGTGTATTGACTACAGGGAGCTGAACAAGCTGACAGTCAAGAATCGGTACCCCTTACCGAGGATTGACGACTTATTTGACCAATTGCAGGGATCCAGTTATTATTCGAAGATAGATCTACGGTCAGGATACCACCAACTTAGGGTCCATGAGGAAGACGTGCCGAAGACAGCCTTCCGAACTAGATACGGCCATTATGAGTTCTTAGTGATGCCTTTCGGGCTAACTAATGCGCCGGCTGTATTCATGGATCTGATGAACCGTGTGTGCAAACCATACTTGGATAAGTTTGTGATTGTGTTTATAGATGATATTCTGATTTACTCCCGAACCGAAGGTGAGCATGAGCAACACCTGAGATTGATTTTGGAATTGTTGAGGAAAGAAAAGTTGTATGCGAAGTTTTCCAAGTGTGAGTTTTGGCTTAGAGAGGTTCACTTTCTCGGTCACGTTGTAAATGAGAAAGGAATACACGTCGATCCTTCCAAGGTCAAAGCCATCAAAAATTGGGAGGCGCCAAAAACCCAAACTGAGGTGAGGCAATTCCTAGGACTAGCTGGCTACTATCGACGTTTCATTGAGAACTTCTCCAAGATAGCTTTACCTCTGACTGCGCTAACCCAGAAAGATAAGAAGTTTGATTGGGGCGAAAACCAGGAAGCAACGTTTCAAATGTTAAAGCAAAAGTTATGTAGTGCGCCAATTTTGTCTCTGCCCGAGGGGACGGATGATATCGTCGTCTACTGCGACGCTTCACATCAAGGACTCGGATGTGTCCTTATGCAGAGAAACAAAGTCATAGCGTACGCCTCTCGTCAGCTCAAGGTCAATGAAAGGAACTATACCACGCACGATCTGGAACTTGGAGCAGTTGTTTTCGCGCTAAAGATTTGGCGCCATTATCTTTATGGTACTAAGTGTTTGATTTTTACGGATCACAAGAGCCTCCAACACATATTTGATCAGAAGGATTTAAACATGAGGCAACGAAGATGGGTTGAGTTATTGAATGATTATGATTGTGAAATAAAGTATCATCCTGGAAAGGCGAATGTGGTAGCAGACGCTCTAAGTAGGAAAGAGCGCGCAAGGACGCTACGAGTTAAGGCTCTAAGATTGACCATTCGCGCAGACCTCACTACCCGCATCAGAGAAGCCCAACAAGAAGCCTTGAAACCAGAGTTTGTCAAGAACGAATCCCTTGGGGGTATGGTTAAGGATTTGGAGCGCAAAGAGAACGACACTCGATATTTTGCTAACCGCATATGGGTCCCCCTCAAGGGAGGATTGCGCGAGCAAGTGTTAAACGAAGCTCACAAAACGCGGTATTCTGTACATCCTGGCGCAGACAAGATGTACCAAGATGTTAAAGCGCTATATTGGTGGCCCAACCTTAAGGGCAACATCGCGACGTATGTCAGTAAGTGCCTGACGTGTTCGAAGGTGAAGGCTGAATACCAGAAACCGTCGGGGTTGCTTCAACAGCCAGAAATTCCCATGTGGAAGTGGGAACAAATCTCTATGGACTTCATTACCAAACTGCCAAGGACACCTGGGGGTTACAACACGATTTGGGTTATAGTTGACCGGCTAACTAAGTCAGCACACTTCCTGCCAATCAAGGAAACCGATAAGATGGAGAAGTTAGCCCGATTGTATATTCGAGAAGTAGTTTCAAAACATGGAGTCCCGGTGTCCATCATTTCTGATAGAGATAGTCGGTTCACCTCAAGATTTTGGAGATCGTTACAAGGGGCTTTAGGTACTCGTCTTGACATGAGTACGGCTTATCATCCCCAAACGGATGGACAAAGCGAGCGAACAATTCAGACATTAGAAGATATGTTGCGCGCGTGCGCAATCGATTTCGGAGGTAGCTGGGATACTCATCTCCCATTGGTTGAATTTTCATACAATAACAGTTATCACACAAGCCTCAAGGCTGCGCCGTTTGAAGCCTTATATGGGCGCAAGTGTAGATCCCCACTGTGCTGGGCTGAAGTGGGTGACAAACAAATGACTGGTCCAGAATTGATCCAAGAAACGACGGATAAGATTTTTCAGATACGGGATCGCCTTAAGGCAGCGCGCGACAGACAGAAAAGCTATGCTGATGCGAGAAGAAAACCATTGGAATTTCAAGTAGGGGATAAAGTGCTTTTGAAAGTCTCTCCATGGAAAGGAGTCCCCCGTTTCGGCAAGCGGGGAAAATTAAATCCGCGCTATATTGGACCATTTGAGATTCTGGAAAGGATCGGTCCGGTTGCTTATAAACTCCGTTTACCCGCCGAACTTAGTGGAGTTCATGATACGTTCCATGTGTCCAACTTCAAGAAGTGCTTATCCGACGAAACGTTAATTTTACCGTTGGACGAGATTCACATCGACAAACGACTACACTTCGTAGAAGAACCAATAGCAGTAACCGATTGGAAAGAACAAAAGTTGCGAAGAAGTCGAATCAAGTTAGTAAAGGTTCAATGGAACTCGAGGCGTGGGCCTGAATTCACTTGGGAAAGAGAAGACCAAATGCGCAAGAAATACCCACACCTCTTTCAAAGCATGGCTTCTGCCAGCAACGTCTCCTAAATTTCGGGACGAAATTCTTCTAACAGGGGGAGAATGTGACACCCGGTAATTTCCCAATCCCATAAACCAAGTAATCAACCTAATTATTAGGTAATTATGTTGTATGCGCCCTGCGCGAGCGCGCAATGTTAGAACCAGCGCGTGCATATGTTGTATGCACCCTGCGCGAGCGCGCCATGTTAGAATCAGCGCGTGCATATGTTGTATGCACCCTGCGCGAGCGCGCCATGTTAGAATCAGCGCGTGCATATGTTGTATGCACCCTGCGCGAGCGCGCCATGTTAGAATCAGCGCGTGCATATGTTGTATGCACCCTGCGCGAGCGCGCCATGTTAGAATCAGCGCGTGCATATGTTGTATGCACCCTGCGCGAGCGCGCCATGTTAGAATCAGCGCGGGCATATGTTATATGCGCCATGCGCGAATGTTTTGGCTTTATGTTTTCATAACTTAATTTCATAATGTCTAATGGGTTGACCACCCCGCTTGATGCTAAGGCGGGTGCATCCCAAATCATTTATGCGCGTGCGGAAAGGGAACTAACCTCCCCGCATGGCGGGAACATTGAGAGCTAGTTTGTCTGAAGCTCCAGGATGGAATTGACTTCAACATAACTGATCACTATGTTGAAATACCAAGGCCTCATGGAGAATCTACAAATGAAACTCAACGTCCCTGACTGCGAGAAGGTTACACACCTACCCGCAGCAAAGAAATAGCCTACACGCAGAAGGCTATACGCGCAAGGCTACACGCACAAAACACTTAGTCTATTTCTCAAATGTATGGGGATTTCCCCCGCCCAGAAGGAACCAGTTACGTGTTTCAGAGATTTTTACCTTTTGACTGCACACTGACAACAGTACCAGGAAAAGTATACTGTAACACGAAATGTCAGCTGTCAGCCATACCTACTCCCACCAACCACAGTCCTGCATGTCCTGTCAAAATCAATCAGAATCTTTCTAACCACTCCCTAGGACCAATCACCTCCATTCTTTTAAATTTATAATAATAATTTCCATACTTTATCATCATTACACCTAGATATGAAAGGATTTCAACCCCCTAAAGCAAGGGATTGTGTTCCCTTGAGTTTGCCTATAAATATGTAACCTAAATTATCACCCAAACACACTACAAACTCTTAAAACTGCAAATCAGCATCCGTTTCATTTCCGTTCCTGTACTAGGTAAGCCGAGATTATAACCTTGAGATCTACTTTCCAACCCTTATATTCTCCGATTTCTTGATCATAATATATGTATTTCTTGTTATTTAATCATATTCTAGACTTTCAATTTCGAGCCTAACACCAAGAAACCCGAATCTCGATTAGTCTCTTAACAAGAACCACAGGTGAGTCTCACAGCCCCTATTTTCACTGTTTTAAACTGTTTTCGGGGCGAGGGACACGTACCTAAATTATGTTTTATCATGGTACTCTTACAAGTAATGCAAGCGATTATGTGTTTAAATTATGTTTCTTTATGGAATATTTTTCGAGCAATGCAAACGGTTATCTATGGTTTTCGATGTGAGTGCGATACGAGTAAGTGATCACTTTACCATTGGAACTCTAAGGATAGGGACTGCTGGTTTGATCAACCCACTCGTAGGGGTCGCACCTCTTTGCATGGACGAGTGCCTAGTATGGTCATGGGGCAGTACTATGGGATTGAGCCCGCTCGTAGGGGTCGCACCTCTTTGCATGGACGAGCGCCTTGTTTTTCCGGCACAACGTCCGCGCGTAACCCGCGGGACGGTATTATTAATTCGCTCGTAGTGGCAGCGC
Source organism: Bidens hawaiensis (assembly GCF_021521415.1). Classification (NCBI taxonomy): domain Eukaryota; kingdom Viridiplantae; phylum Streptophyta; class Magnoliopsida; order Asterales; family Asteraceae; genus Bidens; species Bidens hawaiensis. Next base: position 11,932 of record NW_027495495.1, read on the forward strand.
CACTTTGCATAGACGAGCACGTTTTTCAGAGATGTCCGCGCGTAACCCGCGGGACGGTATTACTTTATTTTGCTCGTAGTGGCAGCGCCACTTTGCATAGACGAGCACGTTTTCCAGAAATGTTCGCGCGTAACCCGCGGAACGGTTTTATCAGGAATATGTTATCAGAACTATGTTTCAATACGAATTCACAAAGCATGTGTTTTATGATGTTATCAGAAATATGTTTTAGTATGGTTGTATCAAGATTATGATGCAATACGATTTATCAAGTTACTAAAACTTGTGAACTCACTCAGTTTATACTGATTCAAATGTTTTTACGTGTCTTTCAGGAGACAACTAGGTAGCGCATGGAGTCACACATAGAGCACCTCACGCAGAACATCTAAAATTAGCTTTTTGGAAGATTTTGGTTCTATCCCTTCGACGCGCGCGGTTGTTCCCGCCACGTAAGGGGATATGGCGCGGAAATCTTCAATGATTTTCATACTTGGATGTTTTTATGTAATTCTAAACAATGTAATGTATTTTGTACTAGACATTTCATGCGCAATGGAAATTTTATTTTTCTTAAATGTTTGCAATGACCCGTGCTTGACTATCAATCCCCACTCGCGTGCGCCCGGCTGTTTCCGCCGTTTAGGGCCGGGTGTGACAGTGGTAGTGGTGGTTATGGTGACGGCTCTTTCGTGCTTTCTTGCAAAACAACTCTCGGAGCAACAGTGGTATCCTCACCCAACAAGATCGTTACCACCTCCCTCATAGTCGGCCTATGCACCGGATCAGGGTGGCAACAACTCAACCCTAACTTCATCACCGCCTCCATCTCCGCCACGTCATACCCCCCCCCCCTTAATCCTCACATCCACAAGCTCTAATAGCTTCCCTTCAACATACTTTTCCCTAACCAAATCAACCAAAATCATATCGTCATCCCTATCCCGCCACGTCTCAATAGGCTTCCGCCCACACGCCACCTCTAACACCACCACTCCAAAGCTATAAACATCACTAGCCGTCGTGGGTGCCGCCAGCATAGCCAGCTCTGGCGCCAAATACCCGAGTGTCCCCACTACCCGCGTGGTCCCCGGTACCTCACCTTGCGTGTACAACTTAGCCAACCCAAAATCACCCAACCGTCCTCTCATATCCAAATCCAACAACATGTTACTCGACTTAATATCTCTATGCACCACCACTTGCTCCCACCCGTGATGCAAATAACTTAACCCCTCCGCCACGTCAGCCAACACCCGTTTCCTCCCCGTCCAACCCAAAACACCCTTCGGTTTATCGAAAACCCAAGTGTTTAAACTACCGTTCGCCATATAATCATACACGAGAAGCAACTCGTTACCTTTTCTACACCAACCCCTCATTTGAACCAGGTTTTTATGTTGAAGTCTACCCATACTCTCGATCTCGTTCATAAACTCCCTTAACCCTTGCTTCGAATCATGATTCACACATTTAACCGCCACTTCGGTTTTGTTACTCAACGTTCCTTTGTAAACTTTACCAAACCCACCCGCACCAAGAATCTGATCTTTTGAAAACCCGTTCGTAGCGGTTTTCAGCTCTTCGTAATCATACCGGTGAGGCCAGTATTCAAGCTCCCAATCTTCAATCTCATCTTCTTTATTTTCGTTTCGTTTTTTCAGCCAGACAGAGAAAAAAACACCTAGCAAGCATAAAAAGAACCCCACCGAACCACATACAACACCCACTATAGCTCCGGTGGACAAACCAGAATTCGACTCCGGCCGAGCCAAGAAAACCAGTAAATTTGTAGTATTGATGTTTCTTGCGACACCTGTGTCGCTAAAACTCCATGCTAGAACCCTCTGTGCTTCAACCCAAGTGGTTTTACCAGAAGAAAACCCAACATACATTTGGGGAGACACATAATTAGCAATAATCGGATCTCGGTAAGTAAGCAACGGTCTAACTGGTCTGGACATACCCGCTGGAGCGATCGTGACGTTGATCTCCAATCTAGGTCCATCGAACTCAATCCACGCGTGTATGTTTTGCCCGCTTCGCATATTGATCTGAATGAAGCTCCCACTGGAGTTGTAGTAGCCAGCATCAACATATACCTGGGGTGTTCAAAATAATGAGTTTCAATATCCAAATCAGTATTCGAATTTATTAATTTTAAAAAATATTTAAGAACCTTAAAAAAATTTTACAGCTGCAAACAAACCGAACGAACACGAACAAGGTCCTATTCATGTTCGTTTGTTAAGAAATAATGTGTTCAAGAACGGTTCATAGACACTTACAGAACGAGAATTTATGTTCGTGCTAGTTCATTAAGGACATGAATGTGTTCACAAACACACACAAATGAAATTGGCGAAGCCTAGAGATTGAGATCGATGAATTTATGAATGTGAATAATGAGAAATGAAATGGAAACAGTGTGAGAATATAGTTTCCTATTTTATGTTAGGAGTAATAAATTAAAGAATATATAATGTTTAGATAAAATAAATGTAAAAAAAAAAACTTTCATGAACAATATGTGCAAACAAACATGAACGAACTTCATGAACACATTACCGAACGTTCACGAACACAATTGAACGAACGAGGGCTCTGTTTATGTTCGTTTGTTTAACTAATCAAACGAAATTTCTTGTTCCTATTCGTTCATTTATTAAATGAACGAACATAAATGAACTTCCCGCCAAACTATTCCCTGATTGTTTGGTTCGTTTACGGCCCTAATTACGGTAGAGGTGTACAAAAGTAAACAGTTTGGGACCAATTCTTTGCAAACCGAACTGGTTTGAAAATAAAACCAGTTTAATCCAAACCGGTTCCCGAACCGACCCAAGCCACGGGTTCTGGGACCGGTTCCCCTTAAGATCTACCAAACCAGTATTAAAACCGGACCGGTTTGGGTTTAAACCGGTTCGAAACCGAACCGAACCGAGCTGGACCAGGTCGACCTCTGTTGTTCCTAAACCGGTTTTTAAACCGAACCGGTTCGGTTTTGACTAGGGTTGACCAAACCAGTTGGCTTGGGAAAAAAACCGGTTTTGTACACCTCTAAATTACGGACATCCGAAATATCTGAATATTACAAAAATATCTAAACTTTAACTTAAATATCCGAAATGTCCAAAAACTATCTGAAATATATCCGAAATATCATAAATTTCTAACTAATACTTGTCATTAAACAATTTTAAAAAACATTTTGGATTAATTCGGATATCCGAAATATCCTATATTTTCTAAATGTCCAACCCGAATGACAATATAAAATTTCGGATATCCAAACTTCGGAATTTTGGACAATATACCCCGATTCGGGGCTAGTAAGATCAATCCCAACATGATTATCATTCGTTTCATTAAACTCATCCGCACCCGAGTTCGAAAAAACCCCAAATACTGCCCTCCAATTGCTCCAGGAGGGTCAGTAACATTAGACAACACAAAGTTGATCCCAAAGCCAGGACTGGAACTGATTTCTGGCAATATAGAGAACACGAACTGGGTCGAAAAGACGGTGAGGTTATTGGAAGTTGGTTGGATGATTTGGATTGGAGTTGGGTAGAAGGCTCGGCCGATGGACCATTGGTTTGAGTCGTTGGATAAGCGGATGACAGGTGGTTGGATGCGTGCGTCATGTGAGAGTGTTAGGTTGGTGGCGGTGGTGAAGGAGTTGAAGAGGAAGTCAACGGCGGTGGTGGGTGGTGGTGGTGGTGAGAGGATGAAGATGAAGATGCATAGTTGGGGTTTGGGTTTTGAAGAAACACTAACCAGACCCCGAGCAGATTACTAGTAACCTGGGGGTTAGATGTTTCCCACGAGGGGTTAGACCCTGAGAAGATGGTTCTTCTGATAACCTGCAAAACAGACACCGTGAGCTTGTCACTGAGAAGTGGGGGGTTCCTCCTTGTGACCACCCTCCGGCGTGAGAATCAGACTAGATTGCTCTTTAAATATAAATGTATATTAAGAGATTGCTAGAGCAGATATCAGGTATAATATGATGATACCAGATAAGATGAGATGGTCATACCATTTGTGGTATTTATAGCCGAAGGTAGGTTTCCAAGGAGGTGTGGCCGTCTGCAACAGTATTCCTGTTCCACCAACAGTAGCCTACGCACGTGCCTGCTGGTAGTTGGTGGGTAGGCAGCGGCTGATAGCGACCAGGCCTGCTGTATACTATTCCTTTTCCACCAACTGCCGGCTGCGCACGTGGTATGACAAGAGTTGGTGAGTAGGCAGCGGCTAATAGTGACATACAGTGTAGGAGCATGCTGGTCGCCATACTGTTGTCCATAAGCTGTCGTATCTTTAGTCAGATCTTTTTCCCATACCTCGTCAGGTACAGTACAGAAGATCTTCCCGTATCGTACGGACTGGCTTATTTGGGCGGGAGTATTCCCCCTCCCGCCCTTGTGCGGGATTGTTCCCGGCTTCGCTCATTCCTTCAGGTGACACTGAATGATTGAGAGCTAAGTGCCTTGTGCGTGTAGCCTTGCTGCGCGGGTGGCCTTCCCTAATGGCTTGTATCCGAGGCTGCGGGGACAGGCGGAGTCCTTCACCATTGGGAGGCATTTCCTGCGGGAACAGCTTGCGTACTGCGCGTGAGGACGTCACGTCTCTGAGCATGGTTGGTCCTGCGGATCCAGTTGGTTTCTGCGCAGACGTCCCTGTTTAAGGTGAGTCTTGCGGGTCCAACTGGGCTCTGCTGGGACCTACCTCTTCAAGTCCCCCCAGTCCAATGTTCTTCTCATGCGTGTTTAATAAAGTGAGGTGAACTTTTGGACTTAAGCAAAGGGTTTTGAAAAGGGGTTTTTTAAGGTTTTCCATGGGGATTCTTCCCGCGGAAGTCCTTGTCACTTGCAGAAATTCCCGAGTTTCCTGCTTGGTCTTTGGGTATGATGCGGGTAGGTCTGTAACCTCCTCGCAAGTCAGGAGCGTTGAGTCCCACTTGTGTGGACTCTCCATGAGGTTTTGGTAGTTTTGAACATAGTGATCAATTATGTTAAAACCACCAATTCCATCCTGGAGCTTCAAACAACGTAGTTCTCGACGTTCCCGCTATGCGGGGATGTTATTTCCGTTTCCGCAAGCATTGCCCAGAAGATCCTTCTTGGTTTCAATTCCCAGCGGAGCGCTAGGTATGTGAAGGGTTTTGCCTTAACACTGTACCAGCGCTCGTCTTACGGTTACTTTACTTCCAAGGTATTCCTGGCGTCAATTCCCTGCGGGTGCTAGGTATGTGAAGGGTTTTGCCTTTACACTGTACCCGCACCCGTCTTATAGTTGGTTCCCGAGGAATATTTGGCTTCAATTCCCTGCGGGTGCTAGGTATGTGAAGGGTTTTTGCCTTAACACTGTACCCGCATCCGTCTTACGGTTACTTGTTCGCCAAGGTTTACTTGGCTTCAATTCCCTGCGGGTGCTAGGTATGTGAAGGGTTTTGCCTTAACACTGTACCCGCATCCGTCTTACGGTTACTTGTTCGCCAAGGTAAGGGGTATTTTCCCGCTTACTTTTTAACATTTTTAAATTTTGAATTTTGAAATTCGAAAGGTTGGTGGAAAGATAAGAACAGTCCAAACCTCTGAAACGTCGTGCGACGGTTTCTTCTGACTGTGTCAGGACGTGCAGGAAGTTATGGTGACGTGACAGTACATGGTCATTCCAGACGCTTTTTCAGGCGCGTGGGCGCGATTTTTCGGGCGCGTGGCCGCGAAATTAATGGTACGCGTCCTGTCAACAGCTGTTGCCAGCTTGCTTTTTGCCACGTGTCATAGTTTCATTGCACCTTCGATTTCTCTCTCCTCCGCATTAAATTCATCGCATTAATTGCGATTAGTATATAAAGGGGGAGAGGGCTCTTTGTAATCCACACTTTCACCCTTCTCTTCTTCTTCTTAGCGATTTCCGGCAAATACTCACCTTTTCAGGCAAGCATTTTCCCGAAATCGTTTTCTTCTTTCTGCAAGATGTCTTCACGTGATCTCGAGTCTGCAGCCGATGACAAGAGTACTGCTGGCGAGTGCCAGTGTGCTCTGCCCGGCGATCTGTACCGGTATGTTGTCAGGAAGTTCATGCTCGATCCTCTCGAGCCTGAGTTTCCTGAACCCCATCAGACTGTGTACGATGCCCCCAGAGGCAAGATCGGGGTTTATGCAGCATTCTTTGTCTATGGGAATCTTAGGTTCCTATTGACAAAGTTTGTTTACCGTGTCCTTGAGAGGCACGGTGTTCATCTGACCGAGCTGCACCCCATGGCGATCGCCAAGATTCGCCACTTCGAGTGGGTGTGCCGGATTTTGGGCATCGAGCCCCATGTTGACCGCCTGATGACCTTCTACACTTGGAGGTGCATCCAGGGGTGGTATACCCTGACAACCCGTATTAAGGGTTTAAAGATTTGCGCGACCGAGCGCAGTCTTCGCGCGTGGAAGCGGGAGTTCTTCTTTATCTCCGCTCGCGCCATTCCCCTTGCCATGAAGTTTAAGAATGGGCAAGCTCTCCCAAGCCTTCACGCCTCCAACTACCAGGAGGCGGAATGGTTTTCGAGGATATCTCGGATCCAATCTCCGGTTTACCGGTTTGCGGAGTCCGGGATGGTCATGTTGGGGATGAGCCGGGTCTGGAAGGCGGCGGACGCGCAGAAGGTTCCGATCGTCCTCGAATACGGTTCGAACTCTGTTCCTTACGGTATGCTTTCTTTCCTTTTGTTGATTTTAAATTTCTTCTAACTTTTTCCCTGTTTATTTCAGAGGGTAACGACCTGAAGTCGCTCCTTAACCCGCGGGAGGCTGACGGTCCCGTACGGATGGGTACTCGCGCTCTTGACGAGAACGAGTTGCCCATCCTCGAACAAACTGCGGATCGGTTCGTGGAGGTCTATCCGCTAGGCCATGAGATCCTTAGCGCCAGGCGGCCAGGTAAGGCGCTCTTCAACCCTCGACCCCTCAATGTTGAAACCTCTGCTGGAATTCCTCTAATCGTCTGTTCTGATGAGGAATCCGCGGATGGTCCTCCGTTGGTGCGGAAGAAGAAGGCTGCCGGCGGGAAGGGAAAGGAGAAGGTGGCCTCCACTGCCGATCCAGTGCCTCTGTCTGACTCGGAGACTTAGAGCGAGGAGGTGGCGGGGAATCCCGGTGGTGATAAGACCACGGCTCCGGAGGTTGCGACTGTCACCTCCGGAGAGCCCAAGAAGACGACGGTGACCGGCGCAAAGAGGCCGGCTCCATCGGGTTCATCCCCGCCCGTTCGTACTTTCAGGCTCAAGAAAACCCGTAAGTACAACTTCCTTCAGCTTTTATCTTCATAGCTTTATCCTTTTTAACACTTTTCTTCTTTACGCAGGCGTGGATGTTGACGCATTCCAGGGTGGAGAGCATAGGAGTACCTCTCCGCCGATGACGGTAGGCTTGGTCAGCCTACCTGAGGCGTCGACCCAGGCGCCTGCGCCTGCTCCCGCTGGTTCAGTTGCTCACTCCTTTGAGCCGACTGTTCCAGCCGAGATGACGTCACCGCCGGCCGTGAGTGCGATTTTTACAGCATCCTTCACCGAGCCGGCGGTTACTATTGCTGCGGATTCTGCGGCAGCGACTGCGGCGGCTGCTACCATGCCCCCGCCACCGGCAACGATGGCCGGTCCATCAGGTACGCATGGGGGTTCTCTCCAATCTTTGCCACCTTCCCATCTGCCTGACCTTTTGGATGGGTTTCCTTTGGGTTCAGGTGATGGGTTCGGCGGCTATCGGCCTGTTATAGACCCTACAGGTGCGTAGGGTTCCTTTGGTCCTTTTTCACTTATATATTTTTTATCATCTTTTCCTAACTGCTTTTTGTTTTCTGCAGTGTCGGATTCCAATGAAGTGTATGTTCCGCGATGGAACATACGCCGAGGAACAACCCTTCGTACCCCTGTGGAGTGCGTGGAATGGGCTCGTCACGCTGCTCCCAGTGGTGCGTTGGGGGAAGCCATGGCTAGCTACCAGGAGGGTAGGCTAAGCAATGAGCTTCGGGTTCTCCTCGCCCGGATGCAGCCGCGCGTCGAGCTGCTTTGTCATGAAAACGACAAGTTAAAAGCAGCTCGCGCTAAAGAAGTAGCTCAGGCGCGGGCTATCCGGGAGGAGAACCAAAAACTCTCCGCAGCGACTGCGGAGAAGGAGAAGGCCTTCAAGGCCCTTGAGGTTGAAGTTCAGGCTCGACTCGAGGCCCGTTCCAAGGCTGCCCAAGCTGTTAATGAACAGCTTCGGCTGGCTAAGGAAACTGCGAGGAACGCAACCGAGAGGGCCACCAAGGCTGAAGCTGTTGCTGAGCCTCTACGCGTGGAGAATGAAGAGCTTAAAGCAAAATTAGAGGCTCTCCAGCAGGCTCATGATGCCTTGGCAATGGAGGATGCTAAGAAGCTTCAAGAAATCCTGGACCAGAGGGGGGTGCTTGACCATACCGAGCGTAAGCTAAAGGGCGTCGAAGAGGCTGCGGCTAAAGAGGTGTTGCTTGCCAACCTCAACAAGAGTGAAGCCGAACGCGCCCGTAACGAAGCTCAAGCTGCCCTCCAAGAAGCTCTGGCTGCCAAGGAATGGCTTCTTCGAGAAGCGTTGTCTCAGGTATGTTTTCATGTCTTTACGCTTTTCTTTGTAAATAGAAAAGGTTTGACACTTGTATATTTTCTTTTGTAGGTTGTGCATCGGGTCTTCTCAGAGACATCTTATGACGATGCTATGAGCGCAGCCCTCAACGCTTCTCACGAGGATGGGGAAAAGGCCGGCTTTCTGCTTGGTCTAGGGTTCGTTGAGAAAGGCATCCCGCCTTCCAACTTCCCTTTATTCAATGTAGATACCGAAGCTGTATACGACCAAGCAGTAAATCAATACGCCGCCTTCCCGCATCCAGTGGTGGAGAAGGTGAATGAAGTTGCTGCTGCTGATGACGGGCTAGCTATCCTCAGAGCTTTCCTTGAACTGCCACGCTCTACTGATGGGGCTGGTCCAAGTGGAAGTGGCCCTGAAGCCTGATCCTGAAGATCCCTTCCCGCTGCTAGGATAGATATAGTTGTATAGATTTACTTTCTTGTAGGCGGGTAGTTACCCGGCCATTCTTGTAACGAATATTTATGAAATATAAATCTTTTGTGCGGGTAAGACCGTTTCTTTTATTGGATTCCTTGCTTTATAAACGTTATATGACTTGCATATTTTAGTTTAAATTAGCAATTTTCCAAGTGTTTAGAATAAGTTAACCTTTGAACGTGGTAGATAATAGGTGTGAAGTTTTGCTTCCTCTTTAGTGATTGTGCGGGTAGGACCGTCACTTGCACTTAGTAGGATGGCTAAACTTTACCCATATCTGACCTGCGTGTAGGTTTTCCTCATCCTTTAAGGATAAATTAACCTTTGAACGTGGTTGATAATAGGTGTGAAGTTTTGCTTCCTCTTTCGTGATTGTGCGGGTAGAACCGTCACTTGCACTTAGTAGGATGGCTAAACTTTACCCATATCTGACCTGCGTGTAGGTTTTCCTCATCCTTTTAAGAATTTTGTTTTGAACCGTTCGACGCGCGGTTGTCAATAGGTTAGTGTTCAGTTTCCTTTCATGATTCATGCGGATAGACCGGCACTTTCATTTGATGGGATAACTGAACTTTTCCCCTTCAACTGACCTGCGTGAAGGTTTGCCATTTTTTGGGTTTATGCGGGTTTTGCCGCCTTCCCCAGCCAATGTCTTTTCACGTAATTATGCGGTGAATACCGGCATATTAGTGTTGAATAAATTAACCGTTCGACGCGCGGTTGTCAATAGGTTAGTGTTCAGTTTCCTTTCATGATTCATGCGGATAGACCGGCACTTTCATTTGATGGGATAACTGAACTTTTCCCCTTCAACTGACCTGCGTGAAGGTTTGTCGTTTTTTGGTTTTATGCGGGTTTTGCCGCCTTCCCCATGCAACGACTTTTCACGTAATTATGCGGTGAAAACCGGCATATTAGTGTTGATAGTTCATAAAAATGTAAATGTAAAATCATCAGCGTCAATGTTTTAAGGAGAATCATTTCCATTAGAAGTGGCTCTTGGCCTTTTCTTTACAAATTTGGAATTGATTTACATGCAAACTGTGTAAATGAGCTCCCTTCCATGTTGTTGGGATGGGAGTGCCATCGAGCCGATACGCACCTGGTTCGGGATCTCGTTCTTTACGCAGCGTGTAGTCTCCACCTTGAAGCTGGAATTTTATTCGTGTTTCCCCCAGCTGGGGTTCTACACGCATCAGCCTGCTCAGCGTTCATTGCGCCACGAGGTGCGCAAGCGTCCCATCTCTGACGAATGCTTCGACCATGTCCTTCACGTCTATGCATTCTTCGGTGGTGTGGCCTTTTGTCCTGTGAAAGTCACAGTACTTGCTCCGATCAGCATTGTGACGATGTCGGATTATTTGAGGCTTTGGCCATGGGAGCTCCTCGGTGGCGAATATCTCGGTGACGCTTTTGGTGAGCGGCGTCCATCTGGAGTTCTTGGACTGTATGTTATCCCTTCCGCCTAACCGATGCTGCAAGCCGGATGAAGTGTCAAAGTTTACCCTTGACTGCCAAATGCCTAGCTTCCGCTTTTTGTTTAATCGGGCGGTGAGAACGTTGTCCTCTCTTGTTTTCTGGGTGTAGAGGTTTGTGCTCTGTGGGAGATCTCTACCCAGTTGCTTCTCCGTTTCCGCAAAGCGTTTAGCTGCTGTCATGATGGCATCCCATGTGGATGGCATGCCATCTTTACCTGTTAAGGTGCGGATGAGCTATGGGTCGTTCGCGCCCTGTATGAAAGCAGCGCGAACAAGGTCTTCGCTAATGTTACCCAGACTTAGCTTCTTCGAGTTGAAGCGAGTGATGAAGTCCAGCAAAGATTCATCTGTTTCTCGAATGCATTTGAGGATTGTCCATTGCTCCTCGGTATACTTTCTTTGCTGGCTGAAGTGTTGGCTAAACTTCTGTTGGAAGTCTGCCCAATCGTAGATGTGGTTGACCGGTAGACGATCGAACCACGCTCTAGCAGCCCCCACGAGCGTCATTTGGAACATGTAACACCACGTAGGTTCCGTCCAACTACTGACGGTTGCCCCCGCTATGAATCTGTTCAAATGATCATCGGGGTCAGATATACCATCATATGTGCCTATGCTTGACATTTGTTTGGCACTTTTTGGGGCGATTGCTTCCGCAATGTCCCTTGCAAATTTGGACGTTCCCGCATTTGCAACGTTTGGTCTGAACGTTTTGGAGAAGTCTCGTGGACTTCCACCTGTGCTTTTTGGTTTGAAGGCTTGTCCAAAATGCCTTTTCGGTTGGGATTCCGTTTCCTTACGTTTCCCTTTTGCCCTATGGCGAGGGTTCGCGTCGGAGTCGGATTCCTCCGAGTCATCCTCCAAGTATTCGAATTCGTCGGCCTGTTGTACGGAACGCAAGCGTTCGTCCAACTCAGCCTGGAATTCCTTTTGTCGTGCCTCCGCCCGTGCCTTAACTTCATCGATAGTTTGGCGGGGGAGTCTTCGTTTCTCAAACTGGGTATCGGTGGATCCCAGTAGGCGATCATTTACTGCACTTGCCCCAGCTTGAGTAACTGGGGTAGTGTTCGTAAAATTTACTTCACTTGCCCCGGCTTGGGTAACCGGGGTAGTGTTTGTAAAAACTGTGTTGCCGGTATTCCCCCCAGTAGCTGGGGTTGTGGTTACCGGAATTTCTCTAACCATCTTTGTAGAAGTTTGAAAAAACTGGAGAAAAATGTAGTTCTAGCTTTATGCACGGATGGCGCCAATGAAGAAACACTAACCAGACCCCGAGCAGATTACTAGTAACCTGGGGGTTAGATGTTTCCCACGAGGGGTTAGACCCTGAGAAGATGGTTCTTCTGATAACCTGCAAAACAGACACCGTGAGCTTGTCATTGAGAAGGGGGGGTTCCTCCTTGTGACCACCCACCGGCGTGAGAATCAGACTAGATTGCTCTTTAAATATAAATGTATATTAAGAGATTGCTAGAGCAGATATCAGGTATAATATGATGATACCAGATAAGATGAGATGGTCATACCATTTGTGGTATTTATAGCCGAAGGTAGGTTTCCAAGGAGGTGTGGCCGGCTGCAACAGTATTCCTGTTCCACCAACAGTAGCCTACGCACGTGCCTGCTGGTAGTTGGTGGGTAGGCAGCGGCTGATAGCGACCAGGCCTGCTGTATACTATTCCTTTTCCACCAACTGCCGGCTGCGCACGTGGTATGACAAGAGTTGGTGAGTAGGCAGCGGCTAATAGTGACATACAGTGTAGGAGCATGCTGGTCGCCATACTGTTGTCCATAAGCTGTCGTATCTTTAGTCAGATCTTTTTCCCATACCTCGTCAGGTACAGTACAGAAGATCTTCCCGTATCGTACGGACTGGCTTATTTGGGCGGGAGTATTCCCCCTCCCGCCCTTGTGCGGGATTGTTCCCGGCTTCGCTCATTCCTTCAGGTGACACTGAATGATTGAGAGCTAAGTGCCTTGTGCGTGTAGCCTTGCTGCGCGGGTGGCCTTCCCTAATGGCTTGTATCCGAGGCTGCGGGGACAGGCGGAGTCCTTCACCATTGGGAGGCATTTCCTGCGGGAACAGCTTGCGTACTGCGCGTGAGGACGTCACGTCTCTGAGCATGGTTGGTCCTGCGGATCCAGTTGGTTTCTGCGCAGACGTCCCTGTTTAAGGTGAGTCCCACGGATGGCGCCAATGAAGAAACACTAACCAGACCCCGAGTAGATTACTAGTAACCTGGGGGTTAGATGTTTCCCACGAGGGGTTAGACCCTGAGAAGATGGTTCTTCTGATAACCTGCAAAACAGACACCGTGAGCTTGTCACTGAGAAGGGGGGGGTTCCTCCTTGTGACCACCCTCCGGCGTGAGAATCAGACTAGATTGCTCTTTAAATATAAATGTATATTAAGAGATTGCTAGAGCAGATATCAGGTATAATATGATGATACCAGATAAGATGAGATGGTCATACCATTTGTGGTATTTATAGCCGAAGGTAGGTTTCCAAGGAGGTGTGGCCGGCTGCTACAGTATTCCTGTTCCACCAACAGTAGCCTACGCACGTGCCTGCTGTTAGTTGGTGGGTAGGCAGCGGCTGATAGCGACCAGGCCTGCTGTATACTATTCCTTTTCCACCAACTGCCGGCTGCGCACGTGGTATGACAAGAGTTGGTGAGTAGGCAGCGGCTAATAGTGACATACAGTGTAGGAGCATGCTGGTCGCCATACTGTTGTCCATAAGCTGTCGTATCTTTAGTCAGATCTTTTTCCCATACCTCGTCAGGTACAGTACAGAAGATCTTCCCGTATCGTACGGACTGGCTTATTTGGGCGGGAGTATTCCCCCTCCCGCCCTTGTGCGGGATTGTTCCCGGCTTCGCTCATTCCTTCAGGTGACACTGAATGATTGAGAGCTAAGTGCCTTGTGCGTGTAGACTTGCTGCGCGGGTGGCCTTCCCTAATGGCTTGTATCCGAGGCTGCAGGGACAGGCGGAGTCCTTCACCATTGGGAGGCATTTCCTGCGGGAACAGCTTGCGTACTGCGCGTGAGGACGTCACGTCTCTGAGCATGGTTGGTCCTGCGGATCCAGTTGGTTTCTGCGCAGACGTCCCTGTTTAAGGTGAGTCTTGCGAGTCCAACTGGGCTCTGCTGGGACCTACCTCTTCAGGTTTGGGTTTGGGTTTCATATGATGGATTTGGGATTATTATTTGTTGTTGCTTAAGGAACAGTTTGTGACATCGCCCCGATGTATAATCCGCCTTTGGTCGGGGTGTTACACAGTTGACAGCAAATGTTCAATGACATGAGTTTCAAACATGGGTTGCTATGCTTAAGGGAAAGACATGGTTATATGAAGAACAGTCAAATAGTCTATTTATTATGGGAAATCCCTAAAATGACCCATTATTATATTATATGGTTTCAAGTTTGTTCCCTCAAATTTAAGTTTTCAAATTTGTTCTTTTGGTATTTCGTCGTCGGCGACATGTTAGCGAACACCGACGATGTGTTAATATAACATAGGGTTGACAATGCGTTATGTTGCTAACATAGGGTAGCAGCGATGCGTTAATGTTTAAAGCAGGGGTTCGCCGACGATGCGTTTATGTTGCCAACATAACATAGGGTTGACGATGCGTTTATGTTACTAACATAGGGTAGCAGCGATGCGTTATCAACTAACGCATCGTGGAACCCCTGCTTTAAACATTAACGCATCGCTGCTACCCTATGTTAGCAACATAACGCATTGTCAACCCTATGTTATATTAAAACATCGTCGGTGTTCGCTAATACGCCGTCGGCGACGAGATACCAAAGGAACAAAGTTGGAAACTTGAATTTGTGGGAACAAACTTGAAACCACATTTTATAAATGAGCTATTTTGGAAATTTTCCCTTTTATTATTTATAAGGTACACACAATTGAAAAAAGAATAAAAAATCCTATATCAAGGATTTTTTTTTTGGTATACTTTGATTGTGTGATTTCACATATTTAACCCATTCATTTAAAACTTTAACCTGTAAACTCAACATGATCGACAACCATTATTGTTATATACATTAATCATTTGATAAGCGAGGTTGTTGTATATATGTTGATCAATATGAGGTTGTTGTATATAAGTTGATCAATATAAGCCACGTAATTAAATCATCGTTTAACGCATTATTGAAATCCGTCAACTTGTTTTTCACATTTACAACTCGATTCCAACCCACCAAATTGTCAACCAATTTGACTCTTGCGATAAATTAGATTAAACAAGTCGCATTCAGGACTTCGGGTTACACCACTTTAAGTGTTAGAGTTGTTTCCTTGACACAAATAAATATACGGGTCAAATTAGAGTTTAGTTATTCATCTAGTTAACCCGCCAACCTGACATGATTAACACCCTTATTTTAATGTTACTGATCATAAATGAAAGGCCATCAACTTGTGAAGCACATGACCACGTGCGGCTGGGATCTCCAGTTTCGTGCATTACTTTTGAATTCAATCAAGCACACTCAAAACATCTATCTATGACAGTCGCCTCTGATCCTTTTCTAAGGTACACCCGTAGGACAAAAGAAATGTATAATGTATCTAAGAAATCCGGGTTAAACTTGTTGAATTGTCACGTAAATATAGACTTTAATACTTAAGCTTGAATATGCGACTCTACGAAACGTACACCACCAAAGAAGGATTCAAATGAAACTTGTTAAATTGATGAAGACGATATTGTCGTATTAGGTCCGACTCAATGTTTTTCAACGAGTGAAAATTACTTTAAATAGTTGATAATACCAAGTGTAGTTTCAATTCTAAATTCGTTTGATGATTGTTTGTTTTTTGGGTTTTTATTTACTTGCTAGTGCCCGTTTTATAACCGTCCTTAGAAAAGGTTGATAATACTAAATTCATTTCAAAACTCAGAAATATCAAGTGACAAGTAAAATAAATGATTAAAACCGAATAAGGTATTGATGTTTTGTACTATTTATATAAAAATCTGATGATACTAAAATTATTTCAAAACTCGTAAACATCCGAACGAAATAACTGATTAAGGCCCCATTTTGAACTATTGTGTATGAATGATTCAAGAGAACGAAAGAAAATTGATGGTCAAACAAACACCTAATGCACCAATTGCAAGTCAAAGGTGGACTTTTATATCTAACAAGAAAAGGTCCTAGTCATTTATTCAAAAATACTTATGCAAATTTTGTATTTTTGTAAAACTAGCAAATGTGCCCACGCGATGCCGCGGGTTTCTGCAGGTTATCTTCTCGTATTGGTTTGTAGTGTGTGGCGTGGTCTGTAATGGGTTATCAGTGCGAGCGCGCTACCACATGTGCATATGGTTTGTTAGATATTGTTTTTTGTGGGGTGTTTGTGTGTTGGGGGGGTATTAAAATACTAACGTATGCATATATATTGTATACATCGTGTTTTATGAAATATTTATTAGTAGTGGTCTTTTTGGTTGCGGTTGGAGTAGAAAATATAAATAAGTTTTCCCAACCGTTCTACGGCATCTGAAAGACTGAAACATAAACGTTTTTCAAAATCAAATTGGAAAATCTATGATCATATTTATGCATTTCGTTTAATAGTTATCTTAATTAAAAGTGTTTAATTCAATTGTTTCTTACTTGTAAAAGATTATGTACTCCATATATTTTACAGTTTTACCTTAATGATAAGGTGCAAAACTTAGTTAAATACATTCTAAATGATAAGGTGCAAAACTTAGTTAAATACATTGACTCGTTAGCTGCTGCTAAATGCATGTTTGACTTTCAAAAAGTCAACTATAACAGTATCTAAATGACCTGAAATGAAGTTTACCAACAAAGCAACAGTACACCAAATTTCTAAAATATGTTCGATGTGAAACTAAATCTTTTTATACCATAATTTCCATTGTATTTAGTTTCACTTTTTGAGTATTCCCAAAGTACCATTCTCGTAAATCTAGCCCGTATTAGTATTTTGTCCACTGCAAATCCTTTTTTTCAAACTGTTTCAAATAACCCGAAACAATTAGCACCTTTTTTCCTGGAATTGACAATAGTGTAACCCATTTTAACTTTTTCAAACATAATACAAAATAAAAAATAATAAGGGAAAAAAACTTGTGAAGCTAATAAAAAGCAAATGATGTCGATAGAATTATTAGCAATAGAGCAATAATTGCATATGTTGGTGATTCATATAATCTATTTCCGTTGACCTCATTTAACATTAAACCCTGGTCAAAGTATTTAAATTTATTTTTTCAAATGTTAAGTATTAGCCAAGTCTTTTTACCTTTAAGTTTACCCAAGGCTTAAGTAGTTTAATATAGAAGTTTTAAGCTAATGCCTCAATAATTATTTCCCTTTTAGTAGTCCTAGTCTTCTGAAAACTGAATAGAAACTGTCACTCGTTAAACACCATAAAGACTAAATAAAATAAAAATTTGAGATGACAATATTTATTTGTCTACTTATAAATGATCCAATGTGGGTATTTTTAACCTCAAATGGAACACCCCATACCCTATGCACGATCATTATCAGAAAGAACATTAATTAATAATATTAATGATGGAAAAAACAACAAAAGACAATACTCTTAAGATGTACTTGGAACAATATTAATTATCACAAAGTTTAATAGCCATATCACACACCGGAAGTCTCCTGTTGATGTTATTATAGTCAGTATTAGGGGTGTCAATTCCTGACACGACCCGAAACCCGACACGAAAAAATATAGGTTTATGTTGGCTGACATGACCAGTTTTATTAAACAGGTCAACCCAAACCCGACCCGTCAAAAAGTGGGTTGACTCGTTAACCTTTTTAAGAATTTTTAGAGAAGTTAATGTTTTGGTTTTAGAAATAAGAAGTTTATTTCAAAATATATTCAATAATTTGCTAGAATCAAACTGTTGGTATGGTTCCATTTTTATTTTTAAACGTTTCGATTTATTAAGATTGAAAATTGTTAGTACGGTTTGGATCACACTTTTACCTAAAAACCGTCAAAACTGGGCCACAGTTGCATATATGCACGAGCCACGTGATCCAACCATTTAGTAAAATCACATAGTTTAACCAATAACCACCAACAATAATTTCAACATGTTAAGGTAACACCAATATTAAAAAAGAGAAAAAGAACAATTTAGCATCGAGAAGAATATAAAAATGAGGTGCTAGGCTTCACACTGCAGGGTGTTTCAATCATAGGTCTTGTTGAATTATAGGCGACTGATTTATACTTGAAGGCTTGAAACCATATATTTTCAAATCTTCAAACCAAATAGTTTTTAAGTGAAGAATGCATAAATTTTAAATGCACTGGAGTATGAAGTGGAATTTCAAGATTTCAAGATGAGCACCCATGCTATAAATCTCCATGGCTTTCGGTTTCATCATAAACTCACAATTATTTTCTTGTGAACACATAATAAAGACAAAACACTCAATAATCAGACTAACCAATGATGTATGCTCTGATTCGTAAACAAACTGTATAGGACTGGAAATTGGGTACCTGTTAAAGACACGATAATACCTGTCAATCAAAAAAGTGCGGTATGTGAATTTTTTATTTTCTTAAATAATTGAAATTAGTAGGCTAGACTCCCTCATTATCCCTTATTGTTACACAAAACTTAAAACTGTCTTATAGTCATGACATATAAAGTAGTTAAACGAGTCGTATTCAAGTTTGATATTTGTGTTACGCGCGTCGCCTCTTACCTGTTAAACCTGTTAAGCCACGAATTGCCAGCCCTAAAACTGTATATAAACACTTAATACCGATACCGGTACCCCGGGTATTGATATGTAGTTTATTTGTTTTGACTTGAAAACTGAGTTATATAATACATCTAAATTCGACTTGCTTATATATTTGCCTTATCACAAATGAACCTCTTAATGGTTGAACAAGATATGTTGATATTATCAAAATTGTAATGGTAAAAATCTTTTAAATATATGAAAAAAGCTATTGTTTTGGGATATTTTAAGCAAACAAAATGGTTGATTTATGATGTCACTTTAAATAATAAAAAAATATAGACTAAAATTAGTTTGGCATTCCAAATAGACAAAATGGTAAAACACGTCCTTTATGTTTGGTCTGATTTTCAGTAGACGTCCTTTATCAAAACAAATAGCAGAAGACATAATTTATGTATCAAATTCCTTTCAACTTACGTCCTTTGACACTAACCTAGTTAAAATTTTCTGTTAACTTTGATCATGTGCTTTGCACATGAGGGTAGTGTGGTCATTTTACGCCTTTAAGGATTGTTTGTGTAATTAGACTAAAGATTTGACCTTTTGTGTAGTAATCATCTTCTTCATCACCATCCAACTCATCACCACCATTCAACACCATCAACTCCGGCCACGACCATCCAACACCATCAACTTCGGCCACGACTATCCAACACTATCAACTCCGGCCACCATCGCCGCATACCATACCACCACCAACTCCGGCCACCACCAAATCCATCTCTATAAACTTTGGCCACCACCGGCCATTAAGCCACCATAACCAAATCCATTTCACACCAACTCCGGCCACAACCATTCAACACCAAATCCATCTCGTCGTCGCCGCCTACTCTGCACCCTCTGTTTTTCCCAGATCTCGTCACACCCACCATTAAGCCACCATAACCAATCAAGGATTCCACCTTGTACAGATCTAGTTTGAATCCCTAATCCATGCCCACACATGTTTTGAACCCCGATTACCACCTGAAACCACCACTGTCGCCGCCTTTAAACCCCCACTTGACCACCATCATCGTCTTTCTAATCTGCGTCTCCACCACCACCACCACCTGTCATCTCTCTCCACCACCATCTATGGAAACCACCACCCAAATCAACAAATAAGCACCACATCTCCCATAGTAGATCCATGATATACTTACCCGATTTCACCCACTCCGACGAAAACCCACTTCCCAAATTTCCCGATTCAACCGTTGATTACATTTATGATATACCCGAAGATTGCTTAGCCTTAATTTACTAGTTTCTAAACTCCGGTGATATTCTCGGCCGCCACCACTGTTTTCGGCGAGGTTTGTGTGTGTGTGTGAGAGAGAGAAAGAGCGAGAGAGATGGTGAAGATTTGCAGGGGAGAGAAAGAGAGAAAAAGAGAGAGAGAGATGGTCAAAATTTTATGTAATTTTATTATATTTTTAGTTATTAAATAATAATGTTAAATGACCACAGTACCCTCATGTGCAAAGCATATGATCAAAGTTAACAGAAAATTTTAACTGGGTTAGTGTCAAAGGACGTAAGTTGAAAGGAATTTGATACATGAGTTATGTCTTCTGCTATTTGTTTCGATAAAGGACGTCTACTGAAAATCAGACCAAACGTAAAGGACGTCTTTTGCCATTTTGTCTTCCAAATAAAGCCATTGGAATCAAGCGGTTGATAACTTCATGGCTTGGCTCGTTATACTTAATTGATCCATTAAAAAACCCGAATCCACCCACTCGAAAGCAAATTCGTTAAAAGTTGCCATATCAAATCAGTGGAAACAAAAAGGGACCCTCACACCAAGGGCCACCGAATCCAAGTTCATATCAATGTTTTTTGATCTGAAAAACCTAGTAGGCACCAAACTAAAAGCATGACCCCAACATTGACCTTATTGACCACCACAGGTGTCGTTGAGGGTGAAGATTGTGAATCCCTAATCTTCCATACTTCAAATCCTTGAGTATATATTTTTTCTGTAGTTGCTTCCCTTTTTTCTTCTTAACTTACCGATTCAAACAACATCTAATACAGTCCAACGGCAAATCCCCCGTTCATCTATAATGGTTCACATCGATTCAATAGGAAAAAAAAGGATTAGTTCAATACATGAATTAATTATAAATACGACTAAATGAATCAATTAGGAATGCAAGAATATCAATGTTGTAAAACTCGCTAGGCGGTCCCTAGGCGGCCGACCCTCTTTTAGGGAGTACTCGGAGTACTCGTGGAGTACTCGGCTTATACTCGGACATGATAAATATAACATAAAATAATTATTGGATATTATATATATGTTAAGATAAGCATAATTCATGTCAAAAATAAACATAATTCATATAAAAAAACATAATTCAAAAAATTCATGTTTTGTTGTTATTTTTAATTTTTCACTAAAAATTAAAAAAATTAAAAAAAATAGAAAAAATTAAAAAAATTGGCCGAGTTGACCTTGGAGGCCGAGTAATCCCGAGTACTCCGACTTTTGACCGAGTTGGACCTTGGCGAGTAATGGTGTCCGAGTTGAGAAAAGGCGGCAAGGTTGATATCCGAGGACCTTGGAATCGCCGATTCAAAGGCCTTGGAATCCGACTTTTACAACACTGATGAATATACAATCTCATATAAAATGAAAAAGAAGAGCACATAAACAAAATCGAACATAGTTGATTCAAAAATAAAAACCCTAAATATGCAAATACATAATCGAACGAATATGAGGAATACATATGTGAAGCGAATCAATTGATGAAGAATATTGTTTGATTTATACGGAAGGGATGAGTTGTTGAAATTGATTAGCTTTGATTTCTCATTAATTGGAATCGGTGTTTAGTGTTTCCCCATTGATATCGTGAAGAGACGGAACGTCGTCGACCATAAAACGTCCAATATGTTTAATGTAATAATTGAGATTTAAGTTAGCATTCAATTAAAGCATTAGATGTTAAGCTAATCATCAATTAATCATAAGAAAATTATAAAAAATACATGTTTGTCCTTCACACTTGTGTTAGATCTAGTTGTACCGAACACTTTAAGAATGAAACGAGAGATTGACTGTAATACCCGGAAATTTGTTAAACAATAAAATAAAATAATAAAGCAATAATCGTTGAATGTTTTGGGGTCAATTATTAGATGTGTTAAAATCTCATTAAACAGATGGAACGTTAATAAAAAAAAATAGTCGAACATTTTGGATAATAGAAAAAAAATGAGTTTAGGGATTATTTAAATTAAATACTAAATAGAAAGGTTTGTTTGTAAATATTAAATTAATTATAAAGCAAAGTTGGAGGACTAGTTTCGCCATATACCAAAAGTTGTTTTGAAACCCACTGCATCTTCCACGTGATTTCCGGCAAAACTTATAAAATTTGAATTATTAGATGTAACCCTATTATCAAAAGAATGGAGCGTAACTTGAGGTACACGATTCGTTTAACTATATATTCTTTTCACAAACCCTACATCGTGTTCAACCATATCGCATTCACCATTACGACACTACCACCTCCCTGTAACTCGTCGCCGGAAAACCTATGCCACCCTATTCGCCGATTGTTGTCGCCACCGTGGTTAACCACCACTGCTGCTACCTATCTTCTGGTTCAGTTCTGTTCAACTATCGAGCACATACCACGAAGTCCGACTTTTCCGTTTGTCTACAACTCGTTTCGTTTTGTGCAGCTACTTAGGTAAGAACTTCCGACCCTCGACTACTACGCGTTTCGTACATATGCTTCTGTGAGTTCGATTCATGACGGCGACTAGCAGATGTTTAATATAAAACGTTTTGTTTTGGAAGAATATATGTGAGTATAAATAATAATAAATAAATAAATTAAGCATCTGTTGGTTTGTTTCTTTCGACCATATATATACTAGCAACATATTTAAATAACTATTAGTATATTTATGAATTCATCAAATTTCTAAAGCTTGTTGTGTCATTTAGTTATGTTTTCGTAAGTCACACCATGATTGAAGAGGAGATTGATATTATTATAATGCTAGAATATGAAGTTTATTCATCTCACAGTTGATTAAATAATAAATAAAAGTATTGGTTTTTCATTAATAAACATGTTATAACAAACGTTATGAATCCGTCGCCGGATAAGTCACTAGAACCCTCAAGTCAAATCGAGTAACATATTTTATAGTAATTTAAAGTTGGTGTCAATAAATCGAAGGTTCTTATAATTGTTGAAGACAAGCCAACTTGTTACTTTTGCGTAATAATCAAGGTACGGATTCTGTTTCTTGTTACTTCGTAGTACGGTTTCTGATTTCTGTCACTCATAGTATAAATTATATTCCGTTACTTCATTACGGTTTCTGTTTCCGTTTACACTTAGTATTGACTCTATTCCGTTACTTTGTAGTACGGATTTTTGTTACGCGTCAGTTATATTTTGAGTTCAGTTATTTATATAATATATTTTAGTTATAAGTTTTTAGTTTTAGTACTCTGTTACCCGAGCATTTTCTGACTTGTCGTTGGGGCGTCAACGGCATGACACTTGTCGTGACAGTGCGTAATTAAAGTTCACGGCGTCTCTAACCAGTACTTGTGAAGTATTATGGCCACTTAGGGGCGTATGGATCGATCCTAGTTCTGTTCTGACTTCTGATTTCTGGGGGATGGAATAATGTGTGTACGCCATACGTACCATCTCATAGGTGCATGGACTAGCTAGCTGTGTACCCCTCTGTTTTTGGCTCTGGGTGCTTCTGCTTACATGACTTATTTTATTATTACATCACAAGTCGTGTAGTTTAGTATCTGTATATGTTTCTGTTATAGTTCTGATATGTTTTAATATGTGTATATATATATATACCTCTGATTATGTTCAGATCGTGTATCGGATTTTGGTAGCGTCTGTCCTGATTTGGTATTGGTTCCGAGTTTATATTCGAATCGGTTTTGGTGTCAACGTAGTTCAGATTTAGTTCAGTGTGTATATTTGCTTTATGTATGTCCGTCTTTACATGTACTATTGTTCTTTCCGTTACTGGGCAATTTTTGGCTCAGCCGTGTTTTCTTGTTTTGTTTTTCTTATTTTGTTTTCAGGTAATCCGGGATTCGGGGAATTTAGTGATGAAAGATAATAATGAAGTTAAAGCTTTTAAAAGTTAATTCATTTTGTTTAATAATATGACGTAGTTTGCATTAATTTTTGTTGTATTTTGGATTGTGGCGTTGATTTGATATCTGTAATAGTGACACGTCAGCCCGTTCCGGGTTGGGGTGTTACATTGACAAATTACTTTTTCTCCCCAATTATGAATGTCTTTTTTGTCTTCATCATGCAATTGTGAAATTACGATAGTTGTCATTCACTTCTCCTTAATAATAATATAATATAGATAATATAGATAGATAATATAGATATAGATACACATATTTATTCTTTCATTTTTGTATTTCTAAGTAATAATAGCATAATTCATTAATTATGAAATGTCATTTTTGTCCTTATCATTCAATTATGAAATACCTAAGCAAAAGGATAAAAGAGTAATTTCATAAACCATGAATTATGAAATGTCCTTTTTATCCTTGTGATGCAATTATGAAATGACATTTATGTCCATCACTCTTCCTTTATATATAATATAAATATAGATTAAATGGTGGCTCATCAATTACATAGATAATCCAAATAAAAAGGCTGAATTTTTACAATAATATAGATTTATTAAATTTAATTACAAGGTTGCAAAAGTCGTTAAGCGGACCCTAGATGACCGACTGGGGAGTTGGGTGTACTCAGAGTACTCGATAAATACTTAGATAGTACTCGAAAATGGTAAATATGAAGAAAGTTAATTTTTAGATATAATATATGTCACATATCATAATTATACTAATATTTATAACAAAACAAATGAATATCAAAATAAATAAGAGAAATAATTTTAAATACTAAATTATTCTAAAATTTGTTAATCATTAACTAAAAAAGTGATATCCTTATTTTAATATTATAGAAATATGAGTTATGCTTTATTTTTTATGTCAAAATCGGCCCAAGTTAACCGACTAGATGCGATTTCGGCTGAGGTTGACCACATTTAATCGATTCTTAGTAATTAGACGGAGTTAAAGAAACTCTCATTGATGTCATACCTTATAGCGAGTATTCAGGGAGTACTCGACCTTAAAGACCTACTTTTACAGTATTACTTAATTATATACGTAATAAAAGACAAATTAAAGTTTAGGCTAATGTATTAGTAAAAGATAATTTATTAAAGAAAAATAGGGAAAAAGAGGGGGCGACTAGGAAGAACTGAGAAGTGAAAACCTCAAACATACAACCAAGAGAAAAATAAAGGAAAAAGAAAACAATTTGAAAAATCATAACACATTAAAAAGGGAAATTTACCAAGCTAATTGGCATCACTTCTCCCAATTGATGACGTGAATTTGATGTCGTTTATCACTAATTAGACATTCGGAAAAGCACGTTGTTAATTAAAAATAATGTTATTTCTTGCTTTCCATAATAATTGATAAATGGGTTACCTAATTGTTGAACTTGATTGTCTAGATTCACACTAAAATGAGAAGCAAAAACATTTATTTATGGGTGTTCTTTTATAACATTACATTACCAAGTTCAATGTTTTAAAAACTGATATTTTACTTGTAGCGGATTGAGTTATAAAATGGTACAACCGGTTGAACCGGATTATACCGGGAGGTTCAACCGGTTGAATAATTTACCTTGTAATTTTTTATAAATGTAACTTTAATCCAAAAATAACCCAAAATTAAATGATTTTATAAAAAAAATAATCCAAAAGTTAATCGATATTATAAAAAATAATGTAAAAGCATTCAATCTTTAAAAAATAGTTCTAAAGTTTACACGTTTGAATGTTAATTGTTGGGTTAAAAGTAGTTTTGAAAAAATATAGGCTACAAATATCAAAAATTTATCGGACCTAAAACCGGTTTGCCGGTAAAAACCGGTATTTTAAACAAAAACCGCCGGTACGATGTTCTAGCAAACCGGACAAAGATACCAGACTCAAAATACCGGCTTGTTGGGCGAAGTCCGGTTTAACCGGTTCAACCGGTCGGTTTGAACCGGTTTCTAAAACACTGACCAAGTCAACACTTGTTTATTTTATTTGCATTTGATATGTTTTGTTGCTTGGCGCTTGAGGCTATGAAACTACTTAGTCACGTCTAATGAATAATAGCGGATCAAGACTAAAATCTTAAGGGTAATGTTTTTTTTGTTGCCATATATCATTCAATTTAAATGAAATAGAAATAGAAACACAATAATAAATAAATTTTAAACACATTGGGTGAAGAAATATCTTGTTCAACAATTGAGGAGGGGTAGTCTTATATTTTTTCAAGGGTAGTAAAATACAAAAAAATGTCAGAATTTTGTTTGTATTTCTGAAAAAGAGTTGAAAGGTATTGGAGGCTAACTCTGCTTATATAACATGTCAGGTCTTGCTAACAAGTCTGAATAATAATGTTATAAACACATGATCTATGAATATGAATTTAAACTAACAAATTTTGGTATTAAAAAAGATAGCAACGCATCATATTGTATGTTCGGCTTTTTATATCGATTTATACATTACTCTTTGATGATAAAAGTATATGATTCACATTTGTGAATTAAAAATGGCCACTTGTTTAAATTTTAAAACGTGACAAAACAATATAAAAAGAACTTGGTGCTAGGTACATTTTATGCCATTTCAACATCATATAATTATGTTTCTTTATTTTTGGAACGCATATAGTTGTTCACAAGTCTTTTGACTGTATAAAAACAAACGAATATCCGAATAATTTGTATATTTCCCGGAAACTTAGAAAAGTGTCATTGAGTCGTATATTGCGTGTGAGAATTGATTGTTTTTTTTTAACAATAAACTAGACCCTCAACTATTTATCACTACAACTTTTAACCATCATTTAACGAGATGTTAGATTACATGCAACTCTTATTCCTTGAGTTTTAAATTTAACCAATAACCATGTTCTCTGGTTCATCTAAACTAGAAAAAAATGTAATACCATCTATAATTACTAAGAACCTTAAACAATAATAACCATATAAATTATTCAAAGTCTTTTATCATTATATAATTAGGTGTTCATCATGTTGGTATTTAATATGGTTATTCAGGTTTTCTGAATTAGGTAGACATTATATCTCTATCTCTACTATATATAAAGTAGGAGTTAAGGACTTCTTAAAACTTAAGAGGTACAAATTGTATTACATAAATCACAACACTTTATGCATGTCTTAAGGTAGTTAAGGGGGGCATAGCAGTCTTTTGGCAAAATCAAATACACAATTAAAGACAAACTTACACTAATAGCCCCTCAACTATAGTTAACTACTTGTAAATATAAGTAATAATTATAAATTTGGCCCTTCATCTTTCCCTTTTTATATGACAAGTTTATTTTTTTTGTTACTACTATATCTCTAAATATATTATGATTTTAAAAAAACCGAACTCACTGTTGCAACATGCATATTTTTGTCGATGTTTTGACATAAAAATTGTTTAATACCGAGTTATTGATTATAATGTACAACTCATTATTGCATCAATGTACACGTCACTAGATAATATAAAAATAGTGTGATTTAATTCACATTAAATACAATTTTTAAATCTAATTGAAAAAACATGTTCACTCCAAGGCCAAACTATACGGTTACCACATTTTTTCTAGGGTCAATTGGTGTGGAATTTCAAAAGAATGTCATGGAAATCTTCAATAAGGAGATCAATTTACCGATGTGGAACATCACTTGTCAAGAGAGGTTTCGCGTTGTCACCTTCGCCTACTACTGGGTGCACCTTGCACCTTATATGTTTTGTATATTTTTGTTCAATTTTATATCTTCATTGATTTGCTTGTTTTTATTTTATTCTATGTCACAAAACTAGATTTTAACAATTTGTTTATGACTCGGATTTTTAGTGGTCTCTAGGGTCAAAGAGGGTGGGAGAAAATGGGTAGCTTTATTATTGAAGTATGAGCAAGACCAGAAATTGCAGTCACAACAACATAATTCAAAAGTCAAGTTAAATGAGTTTATGTCAAAATGAGTAATTATATTACGGGCTTCAGGTTAATACGTTTTCGGGTCGGAACAGGTCCGTCAAAAAGGTTTGGGTTAAAAGTAGTTTATTTGAGATGATTGTACATTTCATCTTTGCTTCTTGCTTGTCGCTACATGTTTTACGCGTTCAAGTATCAGTTACGTGGATGACATTGTTTAACCCTAATGAAAAGACACTCTTCATAAATTGAATTTCTTTGTATATTATTTGGAGCTAGAATGTATTTTTATTATTTTAACTGTGCTCACCACAAGGTGTTCAATGAAATGCTTATGTTTTAGTTTTGACATCATTTTAATAATTTCTTGCCAAAAAGTCTGTTATCTGTTAGGTAATAATCTGATTTATTAGGTGAAAATTTCATGTTATGTTAGGTGATTATCTTATTTATTATCTGAGTTATCATGTGTTAATCTGATTTATAAAGTTAGTGTTCTTCACCATCTTCTTTTAATATTTCCTCCACTTAAGGTTGCCATCTAGGATTACCAAAGTAATATTCTTTTGTATTTTTGGTTTTGTTATTTTCACAAATCATTATAGACGTAAAATCCGTGCGGGTTCGTTTACTAGTTATATATCTAGATTCTAAAACCCAAACTTGACCCTGTTTCTCCCGGGTTTTATCAGGTTGGGTTAAATTGGGTTTCGAGTATTTAACCTAGAAAACTGATAAATCAATATTTGGCCGAGGGGAAGTAGAATCGAACGAAAACATGTAGAATTGAACAAAACCCGATCGAACAAAAACCCGTAGAATTGTTGTTGTAGATAAATTGAAAATTGTAAAAGTCGATGGAATTAGAAGGGCTCAGGTTCAGGTAGCGTGAATTCCGGTTCCATGGATACGATCATACGAGTACTTTTGGGTTCGGGTAGGGGTGCAAACGAGCCGGGCTGAGCCCGAGCTCGGCCCGTGAGTTGTTTTTAAGCTCGAGCTCAGCTCGGGCTTATATCATTTACTATTTATTAAATAAATTCTATATATTTATAATTATTTTTATATAGTTTTTCCAATTATAGTTTTATGTATAGCATAATATATATTAATTAATATTTATTACACACACACATATATGTGTATATATATATACTAGCTTATATCCCATGTTACACACGGGTTTAAAAAAAATTAATTAATAAATATAATCTTTAAAATTTGAAAAATCATATTAACATGTACCTAAATAAGTTAAGTTAGAATATTTGGACACGTGTTGGTTCCTATCACGTAAACCAACGAACATGTACAAACAATTGAACAAATTCTTTTTTTTCATGTCTGTTAGTTAAGAACTTACAAACACAGACAAACATAAAAACACAAACAATGTAAACAAACAAAGTAAATGGGGAAATCACGGCTTAGGCAAATTCACTACTCAATGGAAAAAATGATAATATACGGGCTTGTTTTTTGATTATTTTTACTAAATTAACTTGATATGTACACTTGTAATAGCACATAAATCAATACAAGTGGTAGTAGCAGAAGTATTACATAACTTTTCACACGTCAAGAAGCAGTATGAGTGAATTCATCATATATCAACTTAATTACATTAGGAATCTTTATGCTATTGAGGTGCATACTTGATTAAATGCATATTCAATTTACATAAAAGCATATAATATATTTAGTCCTTGTAGTGTCTCTGAACATACAATGCATATACCAGTCACTCAGTTGACATAAATCATGATCTAAATAACCAATATCCAAGGACCTGAAATGTGATTTGATTCGAATGGAAGTAATCACGCACCTGAATAGAAGATATTACATTAAAATCCACATTAAGTGCGACGAAAAATGTAATATGGGCAGCAAAAACATACCGTTGTTCCATCTTTGGTTGAGTAATCAGTTCCAAATACTTTTAAGTGCAGGTAACCTACCAACATCCACTTGCTGAATGAAAGGCATAAGATTGTTCGGAGACCCCAAAGGATCCTCACCAATATACCCACTCGGGTGGGCCCCGACTGGGTAAGAAATACCTTAACATTATCATTTTCCACCCAGAATCCGAAGCATAAATGTCACGAAAAATGTCCTCAACCATCAGCTGAATCAATTAAACGTGTATACGTTAAACACATCAAATTCCTAGAATAATGATAATAATTTGAAATGTTTGGTACCTTGATTCGTCCGTATGGGCTGGCTGCAGATAACGGGAAATCTTCTGTGCAAGGTAACACCTTAGGCCAACCATAAACAGTAGCTGACGATGAAAACACGATCTGCAACGTTTAAAAAACGAAGAAAAACATGTCACATTTACAAACTATATATTAACATAATATGTACAAAGTGAAGCAAAGAAATAACAAATTTTATACCTTTTTGCATCCGTGAGCTTCCATAACTTCCAACAGAGTTAAAGTGCCAACAACATTGTTGTCATAATACATTAACGGCTTCTGCACACTTTCACCAACCGCCTTCAAACCAGCAAAATGTATGACAGCATCAAATCTAAGTTTCAATTAAAAATCCAAATTAATACAGACTCCCACTTGTTTATAAATTATAACTTATAAACCATCAGTAAATAAGGTTTTTTTACTTTGTGGAGGCAAAAAGCTTCTTTAACTCTGACTTGTCCCTAATATCAATCTGCAGTGAATCAAAATAAATAAAACACAACTATTAACTCATAAATAGATAAATAATAATAATAATAATAATAATAAATGAAAAATATTTTCCTCATTGAACACGTTAGTATGTTAAAGGTGGGGCTGACACATGTCTCAAATGCATGTGGTAACACGTGTCACAACCTGTTTTCTTTTATTATATATTGAGATAATTATATATATATATATATTATAAAAATTATTTAATCGACAGGCTTGTTTAGGCTCGTGAGCCGGCTCGAGCTCAATAAGTGAAGCTCGGACTCTTTTTTTAAATGAGCTTACTTTTAGGCTCGGGCTTGTTTAAGTTTGGCTCGATCGAGCTTTTTCACGAGTCGATCTCGAGTAGCTCGGCTCGTTTGCACCTCTAGGTTCAGGTTAATAGTTTCTCGGGTCGGCCTTGACCCGAAACCTAGAAACAAGTAACCAGTAACCGAACTGAATTCAACCAGCTCGGATTCAGGTTCAGGTTTATAGTGTCTCGGGTCGGGTTTCGGGTTGCGGATAAAAATGACGACAGGCCAACTTGGATCATGTCATGTTTTGGGTATTATGATAACTTGATGTGGATCTTGGACCCGAGTTTATTTGTTATTCTTTTTGTGCAGTGTTCACATGTAAGAGTGTATAAGTTTCATCATTAATGGCGAGGATTAAACCGCAAGCTCTGTTACAGCAAAGCAAAAAGAAGAAAGCACCGAGAAATGTTTCTCTTTGCTACATATAGACACTGGTCTCAAAGGTTTGTCGATAACAGACACTATATCAGTTACATTAACATACGTTTATTTATTTATATCGTTTGCATAAGAATATTGCACTAGCCAGTGTTTGATCATACGCATGCAGTACACGGCACACGCTAAACGCACCTAATGAGTGATTTGTGTGTTACTTTTAGGTCAATAATGCAGACGGACGACGCAACATC
Organism: Bidens hawaiensis; assembly: GCF_021521415.1. NCBI lineage: Eukaryota > Viridiplantae > Streptophyta > Magnoliopsida > Asterales > Asteraceae > Bidens > Bidens hawaiensis. The sequence goes on from NW_027495495.1 coordinate 42,994, forward strand.
AAAGTTTTAGGTACACATAACATTATATTAATTTAATATATTTGTTTCAATAGGTATATTGTAAAGTTTTGTATCTTTTGAAATCAAAGAAATCTGATGTTCCAAGATACGCTGTAAGTTTCTTGTGTCTTTTATATTTTCGTTAAAAACGATACATTAATATCAGTCTGGCTTTTGTTTAAGCTGCGGTGTTGTGGTTTTGATACATTAATATTTGTGTATCTAGATTTTTAACACGTCTAAAGGTTTGATTACTGTGGAACTGGTTCACCCGAAATTGTGGATGCGTTTTGATACAACTATTAACTCATAAATAGATAAATAATAATAATAATAATAATAATAATAATAAATGAAAAATATTTTCTTTTCGTCAGCCAACTTTTCAAACTGAAGCATAAAGCCATAAAGGTCCACATCAAATCATCAATTTAGGCAAAAATAGACTAATGTCTAAATCAACTAACCCAATTTCAAAATACTCACCTTCAACTCAAAATTATATTAGTTTGATGCAATTTTCTTCTGCATATTTTATTTGAAAATTAAAATTGTAATTGTTATCAAGCCCAACCTCGATCCTTGTATAGGAAGATAGTTTAGGCTCGCATTTTTAAGTTTTAACTCTTTTAGACTTCTGTGTATTAAAACCGAGCTCGAGCCTAGTTTAAGGCACTACACACGCGCTCATACTGAGCTTAGGCTTGTTTAAGGTTTTTCTCAAAATATATAAAAATGATTAACAATGGATATAAGTTAATTAATAAACAATAAACGAACCAAGCGTGAGCCTAACTTGAGCTTGAAAAATGACTCATGAGACGAGCCGAGGTTGAGCTCGAGCCTTTGTTAGTCAAAACGAGCCGAACTCGAGTCTATTCGAGTTAAGGCTCAAATAGGGAAAAATAATAAAACTTGATTATCAAAACGGGAAACTTGAATATAACCACGGATTATTAATGTTTTGAAATGTATTTTGCAGCCAAAAGGGACACTTTAAGGAAATGCAATTTCAACGCGTAGTGAAACATTTTGTAATCCAAGCAGGCGACTCTGAAGAACACGCGGTTATAGAAGATTGGACTTCTAGAGAGAAGCACTACAATCAGCTTGATAAAAGGTTTATTTGAATCCACACGAACCATCATCGTTTTCAATGCATAATTCACTCATCATATTTTTTTTCGATATAGTTTAAAACATGAAGCGTTTATCCTTGGAACATCAAATACCAAACAAGATAAAGACGGGTTTGATATTTTCATTACAACCGTACCAATTTCTGATTTTAATGCAAAGCTTAATGTGTTTGGACGCGTTATTAAGGGAGAATATGTCGTTCAGGTAAAACCAACATTGTAATTTATCGTTTTGGTCTTTGTTGAGTTTATTGATTTTAATTTGGAATTTGTATTATCCAGGAAATCGAGGAGGTGGACACCGATGAACATTACAAGCCTAAATCTCGAATTGGGATAATCGACGTGACACTGAAACAAAAGATTTAAGGTTCGGGTTGACTTGATCCATGGACATAGTTGTTTTGAGTATGTGTTTATAAGTTTGTTATGCACACATTGTACAAATTGTGGAAGAACAGTTGGTTTAATTAGAGTTTTAGGTCATACAATATTTTTGTCATATTTGTTAAATCATTTTTCTGCAAGATTCTGTTTTTGTTGTTTTGTTTTGTTTTATAACACTAAGGCTATCCGTAGTGGAGGGGCTACAATTGGGGGCGAATTGCGTCGTGTGACGCCTAGTCAGCAAGGGGTGAGAATTTGTTTTTGGGGTGTAATGGTGTTGTAGGCTAATATATATATACATACATATATATATATATATACCACACACAAACATATATAATAATAATATAAATATACATACATATACATCTCCAGCGACAAGAACAATCCGCCCCCGCCCAAATCGCCCCAAATCGCCCACGGGGCGGTGTTGTAGCCCCTGTCGCCCGTTTCTCGCCCCAATCTGTCGCCCACTACATATGGCCTAAGGCGAGCGTATATTTGCGAGTCGCCACCTGTGAATTTTTTATTTAATTTAGGTGTGTACTCGTAAGTCACAAAATATTTTTACAGCGACACCCATAACATGTTTAAATAAATGACTTAGAAAAAAATTATTTTTAAATAGTTCAATATTAAAATTTTCAACGTGCTAAAAGATAAATTAACACACAAATGAAAAACCCATAACTTGTAAATAAAGTACTAGTTTTAAAACTAAATCCTAATTTGAATCTAGGGCTGTTCAAAAAGCCTTATTTGAATCCATCCAAAAAGCTCGAGCTAGGGTCAGCTTGGCTCGTGGCTTGGTCTTGGCTCGACTCGTTAGCTCGGCTCGTTGGCTCATTTAGATTAAACCCTAAATTTTAATATCTATATATAATAACATCATACCAAGAAATAAATAAATAAAAGTTATACATAAATTATGTCACCCGATACCTAAAACCTTATAAAAAATAACGAAAATAAAACAAATAAATTTATAAATTCTCTAGTTTATAAATTTTATATAATATGCATGTTAAAAATATATTTTTTGTATTTTATATATTTAAAATATAAAATAAAAAAATAATAAATAAAAAATAAAAAAATTAAAGGAATCCGGCTCGATGAGCTCGAGCTCGACTCGAGCTTTATACGAGCCAAGCTCGAGCCCGATTTTTCAGCTCGATAAAGAAAACGAGCCAGCTCGATTAATTTCGAGCTCGAGCTCAAACACACTCTGACTCGACTTGACTCAGCTGTTTTTACAGCCTTATTCGAATCCACCCAAATTTTATATAATAATAATAATAATAATAATAATAATAATAATATCAATCAACACTAAAAACCCTACGCCGCATACTAAAAACAAACCCAACCCTACGATAGAAGATTGAATTCGGCGCACAATTGAATCTCCGGTCAACAATGGCTCTCCTCCGATCTCACCTATTCTCCTTCACCCCACAACACCACCCTAATAATAATAACCGTAGATCCACCACCATCAAACCCTTCACCATCAAAGCCACCATCTCCTCCTCAGACAAACCCACCAAGCACCGCCGCCCCGCCGACGAAAACATCCGCCAAGAAGCCCACCGCCGCCACTCCTCCGACCAACACTCCACCTTCTCCGCCAAATACGTCCCCTTCAACGACCCCACCTCCACCGAGTCCTACTCCCTGGACGAGATCGTCTACCGCTCACGCTCCGGCGGCTTACTCGACGTCCAACACGACATCGAAGCGTTAAAAGCCTTCGACGGATCCTACTGGAAGTCTTTATTCGATTCACGCATCGGCAAGACCACTTGGCCATACGGGTCGGGTGTCTGGTCCAAAAAAGAATGGGTCTTGCCCGAGATCGATTCCGACGATATCGTATCGGCTTTCGAAGGTAATTCGAATATGTTCTGGGCCGAAAGGTTTGGGAAACAGCATTTGGGTATGAATGATTTGTGGGTTAAGCATTGCGGGATTAGTCACACGGGTAGTTTTAAGGATTTGGGTATGACTGTGTTAGTTAGTCAGGTTAATCGTTTGCGTAAAATGAACCGGCCCGTTGTCGGGGTGGGCTGCGCGTCGACCGGGGACACGTCGGCCGCGTTGTCGGCCTACTGCGCGTCCGCAGGTATTCCGAGTATTGTTTTCTTGCCTGCGAACAAGATTTCCATGGCGCAGTTGGTTCAGCCGATTGCGAATGGGGCGTTTGTGTTGAGTCTTGATACGGATTTCGATGGGTGTATGCAGTTGGTTAGGGAGGTTACGTCTGAGTTACCGATTTATTTAGCGAATTCGTTGAATAGTTTGAGGTTAGAGGGGCAAAAGACTGCTGCGATCGAGATCTTGCAGCAGTTTGACTGGGAGGTGCCGGATTGGGTTATTGTTCCCGGGGGTAATTTGGGGAATATTTACGCGTTTTATAAAGGGTTTCATATGTGTAAAGAGTTGGGGTTGGTTGATAGGATTCCGAGGCTCGTGTGTGCGCAGGCTGCGAATGCGAATCCGCTCTACTTGCATTTTAAATCCGGATGGTCGGATTTTAGTCCGGTTAAGGCGAAGACGACTTTTGCGTCGGCTATACAGATTGGTGACCCGGTTTCTATAGATCGGGCGGTGTATGCGCTCAAGAATTCGGATGGGATTGTGGAGGAGGCTACCGAGGAGGAGTTGATGGACGCGATGGCGCAAGCGGATGCGACCGGGATGTTTATTTGTCCGCATACGGGCGTGGCATTGACCGCGTTGGTTAAGCTTAGAAACAGCGGTGTGATCAAGCCGACTGATAGGACGGTTGTGGTTAGTACTGCGCACGGGTTGAAGTTTACTCAGTCGAAGATTGATTATCACTCGAAAGCGATCCCGGAAATGGCTTGCAAGTTGGCTAACCCGCCGGTTAATGTGAAGGCGGATTTTGGGTCGGTTATGGATGTGCTTAAAAAGTATTTGGAGAGCAAAGAATCAAGGCAGTAAGGTTCTATGATATTATGTCCTTTGGTATTTGTAGATTTAGTGGTGGTGTTAGAGTTGTTAGTGGTGTAATGTGTTTTGGTAAGACATGGGAAGAACATGTTTTGTAACTTCTGGTTTCCATTTGTTTGGGTACCATTGAGTTGTTTATGGTTTTTTAAAACCTTTTGGATTTGTTTATCGTTGCGGATTTGCTTGTGGGCGAGTGTTTGTTATAATCTGTTGTTTGTTTATAAGAATAAGAATAAGGTGTTTTTGGTAGTATTATGTGTTGAATGTATGATTATGCCATGAACCTCACGAAACATTGAAAGCCAGTTTCAAGTTACTTGAAACTGGCTTTCAATGTTTCGTGAGGTTCGTATTTGCCCTGATGGACAAACCCAAAGTGGAAAAAAGGCGGTATCCTAGATTCTTATTCGATAAGAGTAATTTATGTTCGCTTATATTATGTTCGGCCCTCATCCATTCAGTTTTCTTTTATTGTAGTTTAGTTTTAGTTTTAGACCTGAGGCAGTACTATGGGAATTCTTATCATATTAAACATTGGAGCTTGAACATTAGCCTGGATCACGCCGTACTTGTAAATGATATACACCCTTGTGTATGTTGTTCTCGCTATTGCAGAATTGCACTTAAACCTATTTCGATGATGATTGAAAAAAAGGAAATAACGGGTATCATTGCCTAACTCCTCTTTTGATAAAAAATTCATCAGTCAAGGATCCGTTAACCAAGAACGAAGCCCTTCTTGATTTTAGGTAAGCCGCTATCCAAGACCTCCATTTGATTTGGTTTCAGTCTGGTTTTTATTTGGTTATTATATACTATATTATCTAATACGTTATCCGATTGTTAAATCTGGTCTAACCGGTTCAACCGGTCCGACCATTGACCCAGTAAGACGATCAATTTGGTGTCCGAACCGGTTATAAAAACATTGATATTTAACAAGAAAAGGTCCTAGTCATTTATTCAATAACGGATAGCAACGTTGTAAATTAATGAATGGTGTTACCTAATTGTTGAACTTGATTTTCTAGATTCACACTAAAATGAGAACGAAATTATAACATGACATTACCAAGTCTAACACGTGTTTATTTTATTTGCATTTGATATATTTTATTTCTTGATGCTTAAAATTATGGAGCTATTTAGTCATGTCTAATGAACAATAACGGATCTATAACAAAGTCTCAAGGTAACGTTCAGAATATTTTTTGTTGTCATATATCATACAATTTAAACGAAATGAAAATAGAAACACAATAATATATAAATTAAAACACAAGTGGTGCATATTTCTCCTTATCGACTATTAAGAAGGGATAACATTATATTTTTTCAAGGGTAGTGAAATATAAAAAAATGCTAGAATTTTTTTATATTCTCGACAAAAAGTTGAGGATAGTGGAGGCTAACCCTAACTATATGGCAGGTCGGGTATTGCTAACAAGTCTGAATAATAATATTATAACCACATGATCTATGGGTATCATTTTCATACTAACTAGTATTAATATTGAAAAAAGCTAGCGGCATACATATTGTATGTTTGACTTCTATATTAATCTAAACATTACTCTTTGATGAATAAAAAATATATGATTTACATTTGTGAATAAAATATGGCCACTTGTTTAAAAATTAAAACGTGACGAAACAATATAAAAAGAACTTGGTGCTTGGTACATTTGATGCCATTTTAACATAATATAATTCCGTTTCTTTATTTTTGGAACGCATATTTTTGTTCACAAGTCTTTTGAGCGTATAAAAACAAATGAATATCCGAATAATTCGTATATTTCCCGGAAATTGTGAAAAGTGGTATTCAGTCGTATTTTGCGTGTGAGAATTGAGTCTTTTTTGTAAACTATAAACTAGACCCTCAACTATTTATCAATCTACAACTTTTAACCATCATTTAGTTCTATTAACGGGGGTGTTAAATTACATGCAACTCTTATCCCTAGAGTTTTAAGTTTAGCCATGTTGTTTGGCATAGATACTACTAAACCTAAGACAATAATAACCATATAAATTATTCAAAGTCTTTTATCATTCTACAACGGTTTTCTGAATAAGGTAGACATTTTTAAACTAAATCCTAATTCGAATCCACCCGAATTTAATATAATAATAATAAATATAACAAGAAGAAATATGTGCAATTTTTATTAAAAAACAATATAATTTCAATTTGGATAAGACTCGATTTAACTATTTGAAACTCAATTTAGTAACACCGCTATTCTATGCACTAAGAACGTACAATTTTTTTTTATTCTAGTTAAGTTCATTTACACCTTATTTGAAGTATCAACTAGAAAGATTGAAACTATGTCGCATTGTTGTGTTCATTAATATCAAAATAAACCTCCCAAAAGTATTAATCGATAGTTAATTTTTGAAATTTGATATTCTAACTTTTACTTTCCTAAGTTTACAAACAAACTTGTCAATAGATTTACTTAATTATCGCAATACAAACCCAACATGATTAAGATTTCACTTTATTTTTTTTCAAATAAAACAAACCAAATTATAATTTACTTACGGTTGGATTTAGGGGTGCTCTTCGTGTTCGCTTTTTGGGTTTTGGGTTTCAAAGTTTTAAATCTTGACCCGAAACCCAATCTGAATCTATCACGGGTTTTTCGGATTTGGTTAATCGGGATTCAAGTATCCTATAAAACAAAAAAAAAATTAATAACTAAAATGCTAAAATTAAAACAACATTTTATTCTTTGCTCATAAGCAAATAATCAAGTAATAAACCAACATAGCTTGATAAAACAATCCAAAAGAAGAGCACAACTAACTCGAATCATAATCGTCTTCAATCGGGTGTGATTTGGTTATTCGATTACGACTGCTATTAGTAATAAATAAAAAAAATAATTAACAATAAACAATCGATCTATAATAGTTTTAATGTACAAAGCTTACGGCCCAAAACCACATATTAACCATAGATGAGGGACTAAAGTTATGATATAACAATTCTATTCCAACACTAAAAACCCTACGCCTATAAATTCACCACAATTCATCTACCGTATTCAACTCTCAACAACTCACTCAAAGACTTAACCATGACTCGAGTAACGGATTCCGTTAACAAACCGTCAACAACCACCATCAAGTTCCTATACAGCTACAACGGCAAAATCCTGCCACGTCACACCGACGCCACACTCCGTTACATCGGCGGCCACACCAGAGTCCTCTCCGTTAACCGTTCCATCTCATACTCAGAACTGATAATCAAATTCTACGAAGCGTGTGGATTCTCAGTTACCGTGAAGTGCAAGTTACCGTCTGAAGATCTTGACGTGCTGGTGTCTGTGTCTTCTGATGAGGAACTTGCGGATGTGATTGAAGAGTACGAGCGTGTTTCGCCTGATGCCAAGATTAGAGTTGTCTTGTGTCCGGTGAGTTCGGTGAAGTCGGTTTCGCCTGTTCCGTCTGTGGAATCGCTTGTTGAGTATTCGGCTGATTCGAAACGGGTTGCGTGTCCGGGAAGGCAATGGCGCCGTGAGTGTTCGCGGTTTGGTTGTAATGTTGAAGGGGTGAACAAGAAACGGTTATAGATAGGTGGTAGATGATGATAATAATAATAATAATAATAATAATAATAATAATAATAATAATTATATAGAGAATTTGATTGATAGATTCAAGTTCTAATCAGATTGTGAAGATTGCATATCATTTTATTGTGGAGTTAGGATTTATTAGTGAGATTTAATTAATTCTTTTAAATGATTTAGATCGTTTCGACGTGTGTCTCTAAACTTTCTTTTATGTTTTTTTAACAACGAATTTCTTTTAATGCTCTTATCTGACTCGAACTCAAGATTTTCACTCCTAAAACAAAGCGTTTATAAGCTTTGTAATTGCTAATGAGCCACCGTCTCATATTACTATTGGTCTAGAATTTGAATATTATGATTGAATTATAAAAAGTACAATTAAAAGAAGGAATAGTAAGCCTCCACCCCACCCCACCCCACCCCACCCCACACACCAAAATAAATAAATAAATAAATAAATAATAATAATAATAATAAATAAATAAAAATTTAGGACCACTTTATTTAAAAAACTTTTTATATTATAAAGACAATTTTATATGTACTTTTGAAAACGTATATGGTACCATATATGACTGATTTTAACTTAAAAGTATGTTTCTAAAATTTTAGATTTGTATGTTTCAATGAAAACAATCCAAAAATTTACTTAAATTTGAATCTACAAATTTAGCACCATCAAAGTGTTAAAATTAAACTCGCTGACAGAAGAATAGAAGATACTTGGGGGTGTTCACGGTTCGGTTCAAAACCGTGAAACCGCCCAAATCGGTCATTGGTTCGGTTTCATGGTTGTTTTTTTTCTACGTTTCGGTCGGTCGGTTTCAAAAATTTCAAACCGTGGCGAACGGTTTGGTTTACGGTTTATACCGAAAACCAACCGTATAAAACCGGACCGTACTTTATAATTTAATTATGTTTAATTTCTTAAAATATTTTAGATTATATGAATACATTTGTTAAATTAGAACTAGTAATGTATATAAAATATGTTAACTGCAGACTTGCAATGAATTAGAAAATGTGTTAAGTCAAACCGTTAACTTTTTGATGTATTTTGGCATATTAAAGTTTGTTAACATGATTATTTTGATGTGTGTTTCGAACAACTTGTGTTTAAACTTAGACCGTGAACATATCGTGTTTAAACATGTTTGATATTTGCAAATTATTGACAACTATACTATAAATATATCATTACATATGTCGAACATTTGTATAAGAAACCCGAAAGGTACAAACCGTTAAACCAAACCGGAACCAAACCGTTAGTAACGGTTTGGTTCGTTTTGGTTTAAATGTTCTACGGTTTGGTTATTGTTTGCAAAAACTAAAAACCGTTACTAACGGTTTGGTTTGCGGTTTGACCCTAAAACCGTGAAAACCGGACCGTGAACACCCCTAAAGATACTACCATATTGTGCCACTAGATGGATTTTGACAAGTGAAAATAGCTAAATTAACTACAAAGAGTAAATCGAAGCAAAATTTGGATGTATCAATTGGCAAGAGAAATATATGATTAAAGACGAAAAAGAAAAATTTATAAGGATTTTGAGCCATATAAATGAATGATGCGAGACCGCTAAAGAAATAGATGGTCAAAGTCAAAATTATTTTCAAACAGAAAAGGTCCTAGCCATCTAATCAAAATGCATATGTGAATTTTTAGCTTATTAGAAAATAAATTTGTGGCTCACAGAGATTACATATAACAATCCAAATAAAAAGGCTAAAATTCAAACAATATAGCTTTATTAAACTTGATATTAAAAAGTAAGTTGTAACAAAGGTAAAACCAAAAATCCCATTAAAAGTGTTATGGTTAGAGAAATCAAAGTTCAAGATAGATTGAATAATTATTTTTTTAACTTACCAAATGACAATAATGTCTTTGTAAATTAGATCCATCAATATTGTTTATTAATGTTAGTTATGCGTTTAAGGGTAAATTTAGAAATTGACTGAGGGAATTGAATAAACGAGGCAATGGAATGGACCCTCACCATTCAATTGAAATGTTTAGTTACCATGTGGGAATGAAATGACTTATTAGTTTTTATTTTTTGATAAACTAGAAAAAGCCTGAATAAAATAAAAATGGTAGTGAGATGATGGTGGTGGGCGGCGAGCAGTAATGGTGGTGTTGGGTGTCGGTGGGCGGGAGCCGGGAGCGATTGTTGGTGATGGCAGGTGGTGGTCTTAGTGGGTGGTGGTGGCGGTTTCAGGCCGTAGTGATGGCCGGGAGCGATGGTTAGTGGTGGCGGGTGGTGGGCGGCGCTGGTAGGTGGTGGTGGCGGTGAAGGTGGGTGGTGATGGTAGCAAACGACGGATGCGGGTGGTGGTGGTGAGTGGTGGGTGGCGGGCGGTAGTGATGGCCGGGAGCGATGGTTGGTAGTGGCAGTGGTGGGCGGCGCTAATAGGTGGTTGGTGGTGGCGGACGGTGGAGGCAGGGTGATGGTGGGTGGTAAGAGGACAATGAGTAGTGGTGGTGTGGGGGTGGTGGAGGTGATATAGTGCGAAAAAAGGATGGAATGGAAAAAAAAATAAACAATATGGTGGATGTAATGAATATGAGGTGTTTTAGGGGGAATGAAATTGACATGATAATGGACGATTCTATTCCATTGACCAACCAAATATATTTTTCAGTCCATCATAATGGTCAATTTCATTCAAACTCTTATTCATGCGTACTAAACACTACCTAAGTATCTAAGTCTCATAATGTCTATAAATTAAACAATTAATTAGCATCCAACAACTTAGAAAACATCTCATATGAATATTAGAACACATATTTTATGATTAATATTATTGACCATCTAATCTAACTAACTAAGATTACGGATGTATTTGTTGTTGAGCATTTGTGCGGATTTTCATGTAAACGTGTTATAACCATCAATTATTGATGAGTTCGGGTCTAGTCATCGTACGATTTATTTTGACGGAAATTCACAGCATGAAATGTGATTTTAATATTAAAAAAAAGTAGAAAAATAACAATTTAAACCACAATAGACGTGATGTAGTTAAGTGATTGACCATATTGGCCAATCATGATTTTGGTTTTGAATGATCTATAAACCTTTCATCATAGGTTACAACCTTATAAACTAATACGGAATGTGGTCAAACACATTTTGATAAATTTAAACGCAAACATGTAGAAGCAACAGTTGAGCAACATATGCTAAATCCACTTCTAGGTGTAGATGATTAAATTTGCCATATGATCACGCAATTACAATTTATGCTCAAAACACACTAAGTGATTTGGAATAAACATTAATTAAGTTATGTTGGGCAATGACTAGAGATACCAGAGTCCTCTCCGTTAACAGCTCCGTCTCATACTTAGAACTCATCGTCAAATTCTACAAAGCGTGTGGATTCTCAGTTACCTTGAAGTGCAAGTTACCGTCAGAAGATCTTGACGTGCTGGTATCCGTTTCTTCCGATAAGGAACTTGCGGATGTGATTGAAGAGTACGAGCGTGTTTCGCCTGAAGCCAAAATTAGAGTTGTACGTATTGTGTCCGGTGAGTTCGGTGAAGACAGTATCTTCTGTTCCATTAGTTGGATCTCTTGTTGAGTACTCTTCGGTATCGAAACTGTTGCCGTGTTCGAGAAGGCGGTCTCGATTTAGTCAGGATCCAAGTGCTAAAAGTTTGTTATATCATGATTGTAACGTCCAAGGGTTGAACAAGAAACAGTTAGTTGGTAGATAAATAATAAGTAATAACAATAACTGTTGAAATAACGACTTGGAGATTACGCTTCAGTGGTAATTTCTTTTTGTTTCAATTCAATATGCTATTTTGTAACATTTTTAATATTTCTAATTGTTTGTTATTTGTTTTTTGTGCTTGTGGCTGGATATTGGACACATATGGAGTTATTGGGCTTGAAGGCTGTTATCTGGAGTTATTGGGCTTGAAGGTTGTTGCTGTTGGGTTTGTCTAGACTGGAGTCATAGCGGCTCTTTAACAAAATCGAGCCTCACATGTCATTGGGCCGTTGAGTTTGTTAAGTCAGAGTCTATATAAATTGGTTGTTTATTATATCAACACATAACAATAAACGATCCAATTACCAAAGAGAGAGAAAGTGTTCTAGTCTGTAATCTCTGATAAGTCTTGTAATCTAGGTTAGATTCATTATCTTGATTGAATCTTTAGTCTGTTGGATTGAGAGTTGAGAAATTAATATCACTGTGTTGGTGATAGATGTAAAGTTTCTGTTAAAGTCTTCCACTGTAATCTTGTATTTTGTGAAGTAGTAAAAGGTTAAAGATTGGATTACCATTTTTTACATGGTATCAGAGCCTTGATTGCTCTTGATTTCTTGGAGATTCTACGGTGATAGTCAGATTGAAACCCTATAGTTGGGTATTGTTACATCTTAAGATCGTGGTGTTCTGATTCATCTGGTACTTGTGGTCCTTGGATCTGTATTTTGTCAAAGATCTATAACCCTAAGTGAAGGTTACAGTCTTGACGCTTGGAGGTACCTTAACTTGGGCGCTCTCGGGTCAGATCTTTCTAATTCTTTCTTTCTATTTGCATTTATAGGCATCTTTAGTATTGATACCAGAGGATTGAAGGCCTGGTTGTTATGCTGCATTAGGCATTCTAAGTTTGTGTGCTATTTCAGCTGTGTATATCTTGTGATAAGTTGATTTCTATTTGTTTGTTATTATGGGTGATACTTATAATAATGATAATACTTTGATTAGTAAACTAGAAGCTAGTGATCCGCTGTATTTGCATGCTAGTGATTCTAGTAGTCTTACTGTTGTTAGCATAAAACTGAAAGGGATTGAAAACTATAAAGTTTGGACTAATGCCATGAACCTGGCATTACAAGTAAAAAATAAAATTGGATTTATAGATGGTACTTGTCTTAGGTCTACCACGGATGAGATACATGCAAAACAGTGGGATAGGTGTAATTCAGTTGTGCTTACATGGTTGTTAAGTTTTGTGTCTGAGGAATTGTATTTGGGGCAGGTCTATTCTAGATTAGCCTATGAAGTTTGGAATGATTCAAAAGAAACATATGATAAAGTTGATGGATCTGTGGTCTTTAACTTGTATAAAAAAATCAATATGTTTACTCAAAATAATCTTGATGTGTCAGAATATTATCACAAATTAAACATAATGTGAAAACAATTAGATCAAATTTTGCAATTGCCTCAGTGCAATTGTGAGGCTTCAAAAGAGTTTAATGATTTTAATCATATGATAAAATTGATTCAATTCTTAATGAGCCTTGACAGTAGTTATGAGGCTGTTAGAACAAGTTTACTGTTAACAGAAGAGTTCCTACTGTCAAGGATGCTTTTGCTATTGTATCTAGAGAAGAATCTCATAGGAATTCTAACAGTGGTTCTTTAAATGGTCAAACTCAAAGTGTTGGGTTTGTATCCAAGTCAAATCAAGCTTTTGACAATAAAAGGAACACTGTAAGAAATCCTAATCAAGCTGTTAAGTGTTCTCACTGTAACAAAATGGGTCATAATGTGGATAAATGTTTTGAAATTATTGGTTATCCTGCATGGATGAAACATAGAAATAACACAGGAAGAAAGGTTGTTTCTAGTAACAACACTGTTAGTAATAATTCAGGTACCTTAAGTAGCTATTATGTTAATGAGCTTACACCCGATCAAGTCTCTAAGTTGTTAAGTCTTTTGAATGAAAACATTTCTGTCAGTACACAAAGCTGTAATGTGTCCGGTATTGCTAGTCCATGGTTTTATTCATTTAGTTATAAAAAAACCAGTATTTTGTTTTTCTACTAAAAGCAATCATGAGTCAAACCTTGGATGAGTTGTTGACTTAGGAGCAAACCAACACATGGTTATGACTGATAAGAGTTTGATAAATCAGGTTGATGTGTCTGATCTCAATATAAGAGTAATACACCCTAATGGTACCAGTGTTATTGTAACAAAGATTGGTAACATAAAATTGAGTAATTGTGTAACATTGTATGATGTTTTTGTTGTTCCAGATTATTATGTGAATTTAATGTCTGTTCATAAACTTGCAAAAGATAGTAAATTGATCGTGTTATTTGATGAAAACAATTGTTATATTCAGGATTGTGTAACCAAGAAAGTACTGGTGACTGGTAGTCAACTTGATGGATTATACTTTTGTGGTGATTCTTCACTACCTGATAAGGTGTGTTTTAGTAGTAGCAGTAATGTTGATTTATGGCATGCTAGATTAGGACATCCTTCAGATATAGTGTTGAATGCTGAATGTCTTAAAAGATTCTTTGAAGTTGACTAAAATTGACAATAACACTCTTTTTGAAGTATGTCACAAAGCAAAACAGCATAGGGAACCTTTCCTTTAGTTATCATCAGACTAAATGGTTAGGGGAATTAGTTCATCTAGATGCTTGGGGTCCTATAGAATCCAAAGCAGAGAAGGGTTTAGATTTTTTCTCACTATAGTTGATGATTACTCCATTGATCTTTTGTTCATCTCATCAGGTGAGTAATCACTCCCCTATTTTACTCAAGGGTAGTATGGGTGTTTTCAATGAAACATAAAACTGAAATTTTCTATCATGTCAAAACTTTTGTGTACATGCCTAAAACTCAATTCAATAAAGTTGTAAAACTTTTTAGAAGTGATAATGGGACTGAATTTTTCAATAACCAAATGAATGATTTTTGTGTTAATAAATGTATTATTCACCAGACTACATGTGCTTATACTCCTCAACAAAATGGAATTATTGAAAGGAAGCATAGACATTTGTTAAATGTTTGTTTCAAAGTAAAAAAATAAACAAAATGATTTTGTTTTAAGAAATATTGGTGGTTATCAAAAACTTGTTGGTAAACTGATTTATTTGTCACATACTAGACCTGATATTGCATATACTGTGCATAAGTCAATATATGCATTGTCCTTTTAATTCACACTAACAAATTGCTATGAGGTTGCTTAGATATTTGAAAGGTTTTTCTGGAAAAGGAATCTTATTTAGCAAGAGTAGTGAATTGGGATTAAAGGTATGTTCTGATTCTGACTGAGCTAAATGTTTAGAAACCGGTAAATCTATAACTGGATATTGTGTGTTTCTTGGAAACTCATTGATTTCTTGGAAAAGTAAGAAATAGTCTACTGTGTCTAGATCATCTGCTGAAGCAGAATACAGGGCTATGTGTTATGTAACTTGTGAAGTTATTTGGATTATCAATTTGTTGATTGAATTAAATATTAAAATATGTTTTCCAGTTAGTCTAAACTTTGATGGTGCAAAGGTTTTCATTGATTTTCATTCCATAAGACAATGATACAGAGATGAAATAAATAGAAAGTACAAAAAGCTATCAAAAGAAAAAACTAATTCCAAGGCAACGAATGGGCAGTATACTAAGGCTTACAAAATGAAATAATATTTGATGATTTATAGAATGTTTTATTTCAATATATTCCCCCTCAAGTTGGAGTGTGTAGATCTCTAACACCCAACTTGTCAAGTAGAAATCGAAGCTGTTGGCCCCTAAGCCTTTAGTTAGAAGGTCCGCGATCTGCATTTTAGTGTCGATACACATTGGCTGAATTTCTTTAGAGTCTACTCGTTCGCGAACGAAATAAAAATCCATTTCAACATGTTTTGTTCTTTCATGAAAAACTAGGTTGTTGGCGATATTACGAGTTGCCTGGTTGTCACAAAACAACAAAGTAGGACCATCAAAAAAAATGTCCAAATATTTTAAGAGCCATCTAACCCACAGAACCTCATTTACTGTCGAAGCCATTGAACGGTACTCGGCTTCTGCTGATGAACGAGAAACTACCGATTGTTTCTTTGTCTTCCAAGATATTGGCGCTCCACCAAGGAGAAGTAAGTAACCTGTGCGAGATTTGCTGGTGTAGGGACATCCGAGCCAATCCGAATCACAATAAGCAGTAAGATTGCATCCTCCCTCTCGTGGGAAAAGGACACCTTGTCCTGGTGTGGCTTTGAGGTATCTGTGACAATCGTCAATTTCAGGTTAACTCCGTTAACTCAACTCCGTCAATTCAAACTTAAGATCACTGAATCTATAACGCACACCTCATTACATTTAAACTAGGGTTTAAATGACGCTTAACACTTACTACATGTGTAGTCTTTCGGGAATTGCACCGAAACGCAAACGAGTTGACGCAAACGATTGGTGAATAAACGAAAAACGTCAAAACAGTAATTATGTGATAATTATGTGTTAGACTTATGTGTTATGTGATAACATGGTTATAAACGTTAACTCAAGATGTAAACAAGTTAGTTTAAGCTAGTTAAGTAATACTTAGAAGTGGAGGGGCCAAAGTGTAACATAGTATTATTATAAATACTAATAATAATAAACCCTAACTATTATTTTCTCTTCTCCCTAAATCCCGATCGGCCTTTCCCCTTGGCTCCTTGGCTGCCGTCACCTATACACACACATACAACCATCAATTTCAACTTTTGATCGAAGATTAAGGTGCTAGGAAGGTATAAACGACTATCCTATGCATCCTTTATACTTGATTTTGATGTTTAATGGGTTAATTGAAAACCCTAGATGGCCGATTTCATGTGTGTATGTAACTAATATGATTGTTGTTGATTTGATAACTAGAATGAATATTGTTACATGTTAATTGTTATGTCTTTGATTTGAGTTCAAACAAAAACCCTAATCATGTATGTAATGTGTAATTGATGTGCATGGATAGTGATTATGGAGTCTAGAGTGTTATATGAATGCATGATGGTCCATAGATAGTTAATATGTTGAGTTTGGATGCAAACAGTTTCTGGACAGATTGTGTTATTGATGTTTAATTGACTGTAACGAAGTGTAAATGTGAAAATTGGTTTAGATTATTGATACTACAGTAAACTAGGTTGAGTCTAGTTTCTAAAGAATATAAATTTGCAATTTTTGGACGTGGAAAAGTTAACTTTTATGATTTTACAAAAACGTTGTGCAAAGCTGAGCTGTTAGACCTGCTGTTAGGTTGTTTTGTAAATATTATATCTCATGAACTACAAAGCCAAATGGGTTGGTTCCACTTCTGGAAGTTGACTTGTTGAGTTAGGAACCTAACCCAAGTGGTCTTGCATTTATTGGATTTTTCGTTTAACAGGAATTGCAAATAAAATTCTGTTGTGCATGAATTTGACTGTTATGAGTTTGCTGTAATGATTTGATGATTGTGAGAAACCTATGTGGAATAAAAATAAAATAAAACATGTTCTGGAAACCTAATACATGTATGCTTTTGTGATGATTTTTGATGAATTAATTGAGATGCTATGATCGGTGTAATAGTACAATCTTTCAAGTAGAATTTCTGTCTCGGTGAAACTAGCTGCTGAGTTTTGTGAAAATGCATGAAACATGATACTTGCTATATAATTGTTATGATTTGACCAAATTGCCCTCATGGGGAATAATGGCTAGTTAATTGTTATGTGTTGACCAAATTGCCCTTACGGGGAGTAATTGCTAGTGATGTACATTATAAATACATGACATGTAAATAATTGCTCACACATGTAACGTATCACAAATACACTTGTTCAAGTCACACACGATTCACAAGAGTAAACACGAAACATGTTGTGTGCATAGGTATTATGTGCCGGGTCTAGAGACTCGCTAAATTTCCGACACTTAGAAAAATCTCTTTGTTGTTTTAGAACGCTAGAGAGAGTTTTTCTGTGACGCGCAGCTTGGTGAATTATTTTGGGAATACTTCGCAAACAGTGAGTTTCACTTTCCCCTTTTTAAACTGTTTTCAAACGCTTTTCAATTGGGGGAGATAACATACTCCGAAAACACATTTAAGATTTTGTTAATATAGATTATATATCACTTGTAAAGACTAAGTGGAAAACGCAATAACTAAAGTCCTTCATTCACATCGAACCGTTTAATATTGGATAATAGCGAGTCATTGTTGAGTAGTACTACTGGGTTTGACAAACCCCACCCAACGCTAAACTCGACTGGAGGTCGAGTGAGTGTAATCTTGGCTAAACACATACCATGGTCGGGATAGACCTGGTGGCAAGGCAAATGATAAACAGTCAGCTTCGGTGTAGTGATACTTGTTTTATAGGCTAGCTACCTATAGATATATAATTGACATAACACTATCTGGTAACGCAAAACGCTGTAACGCAAAAAGCTGTAACGCAAAACGCTTAACGCAAACGCTAAACGCTTTATTTTTATATAAACTGTGAACTCACCAACCTTGTGTTGACACTTTTAGTATGTTATTCTCAGGTAGCCGAGACGGCGCGCGGTTTAGGATCATGCATTGCTTGAAACACTTTTAATAATGCAAACTTATTTTAAACTGTTATCATTGGGTTTTAAGTCGTCATGCGTGACGCAACATTGGTTTCTATGGTTTTTACGCTTCCGCATTTAATTACTCGTAAACGTTTTCATGGTTTTGAAACCTTGTTTTATGGTTTGATTATAACTAATGATTCCGATCCTGTTAGTTCACACCCTCTGACGGAAAAACTCCGTTAGTGGATTTTGAGGGTGTGACAGTATCGTAAAATGCGATGTACAGCATCCATGTGGGTCTCTCTTGGGTCAGCAACGAATTGGCTTAAAATGTTCACAGCGTAAGCTATGTCAGGCCGAGTGGCTTGCAAGTAAAGCATTCTGCCTATTATGCGACGATAACGGTTAGCATCTTCCTTTGGCGCATCTTCACTTTTATCTAATTTGTGATTTTGTTCAATAGGGAATGAACTCGGTCTACATCCTTGTAACCCGCAGTCGTCGAGAATATCCAAAGTGTATTTTCTTTGACTTAGTACCAAACCTTCACGAGTACGCGCAGCTTCAATGCCAAGGAAATACTTTAAGTTTCCAAGGTCTTTTATGCTAAAATGCTTGTCAAGACCACTCTTTAGGCTTTGAATCTTGACAGGATTGTTTCCAACCACTATGACATCGTCCACGTATATAAGGGCAGCCACAAAATCTTTTCCTTCTCGTTGTGTAAAGAGTGAATGATCGGCCTTAAATTGTTTGAAGCCGAGGTCAAGCAAGACATTGGTGAATTTTTGGTACCAATTCCTTGACGCTTGCTTTAAACCATAAAGAGATTTCTTTAACCTGCAAACTCTTGTTTCTTTCTCTTTAGCAAAACCTTGTGGGATCTTCATATACACTTCTTCGTTTAAATCTCCGTGCAAAAATGCATTATTCACATCGAGTTGGTGAATGACCCAGTCTCTTTTCACTGCCATTGCCAAAAGGGTTCTAACAGTTACTAGCTTTGCCACAGGGGCAAAAGTGTCATGGTAATCAACACCTTCCATTTTTGGAAACCCTTTGCCACTAGACGCGCCTTGTATCTTTCAACTTCACCATTTGGTTTGTACTTTACTTTATAGACCCATTTGGAGTCAATGACATGTTTTCCTTCAGGTAGTTCTTGGAGGGTCCATGTGCCATTTTCTTCGAGGGCACGAATTTCCTTTTTCATGGCTTCTTTCCACTTCACATCTTTAATTGCTTGGTGAAAATGCTTGGGCTCATCATTGGAATCAATGGCCGCTAAGAAAGCTTTGTGTGATTTAGAAAATTTTGTATAAGAGACAAAGTTAGTTAAAGGGTGTACAGTTGAGGAATTTGGTGAAGTGCATGCATGGTCGACCGGTGGGGTAAGCTTAACAATAAAATCATCTAAGTACTTTGGTTGACTTTTGTTTCTTTTCGCTCGGACATGCTCAGCAACTTCAACTTGGGGAAATACATCATGATTGTCTTGATTTGGCAGAAATCGGTGAGATGTTTCAATCTCGTTTTCATTCATGTGTTGTGTCAGTGGGCTTGCCACCTCCACACTTGGGCTTTTGTTAGAAGGTGTTTCACCAACATTGATGTTTTCACTTGGGTCTTGTATTTCGGTTATTTCTTCATCCACAATTGGAGTTTTAGTAGTTTTATTTGGTCTCTGCTCTTCATCAAATGTAATGCCAAAAAGGTGTTTCCATTTGATTTAGTTCCTCTGGGTTGACTACTATTTTTCTAAAGGGGAAATGGTCTTCATGAAATTTGACATCTCGAGAAGTTACTATTTTTTTGCCATCAATGTCATAAATTTTTACCCCTTCGTTCCAGGTGTATACTCCACAACAAACCCGTTTTGTTGTGGAGTATGAGGACAAGTTGTTTCAAGTATCATTCCTTGTTCATTGTAAAATTTGAGCATATCATTAGATGTGAATTCACCACCATTGTCACATCTAATGCATTTCACTAATTTTCCAAATTGTGTGTTTATCAACTTGCAAAAGGAGATTAGGCATTGGATTGCTTCATGCTTATGTTTTAGTAAGAAAACCCAACCGCCCCTACGAAAATCATCGACTATTGTCAAAAAATAACTCGCACCCGTAAATGAGGGTGTGCGATATTTTCCCCAAATATCACAATGTAACAATTCAAAACACTCTTCTGTTTTAGTATTACTGTCTTGAAAAGGAAGGCGAGTGTATTTTGCTTTTGAACAAGAATCACACAATTTATTGAAAGAAGATTTACCAGGGAAGTCAATATGAGTTAGCTTGTCAACGGAAGCATGTCCCAACCTTTTGTGCCATGTATCTCCGGATGTCATCATGGCCTTTCTTTTGTTGTCAATTAACCGCATCCGGTACAAACCTCTTCTACACTCACCCGTGCCAATCAAGTTTCTCGTGTTTAGCTTTTGCATTACACAAAAATCAGGAAAAAACGTTATAGCCGACTGTAAATCATTGGTCAACCGGCTAACTGATAAGAGATTGCAAGTCAACTTTG